>NW_017673399.1:10546-58757 GCF_001879085.1 Nicotiana attenuata
ATTGGCCATCATATCTTTACTCGATAACTCTTTCATCCTTCTCGGGTAAAAAAGGGGCAGCTGTTGATACCCAATTTTTCCCTATATATACTTTCAATATGCAAAATACTTTCAAAATAGCACATGTGTGCATATATAAGCATGTCCAAATGTCTTATTATTTTTCCTCAATTTTTAAAGATTTTTAAACCAATTTATTTCCCTATTTCATTCATAAAAAACAAATAATAATTACCAAAATTATCATTTTGGTAATTCATTTTTTGGGCTCTCATATTTTATACTATAATATAGCTAAGATATTTTTTATAAATATATTTAGTATTTTTAAGGCTAAATTGCATATAATTGCAATATTAGCCCCTTTTAGATTCAATTGCGTTTATACCAACAAAATTAAGTCCAGTATTTTTAATGTGATAGTTATGTACTATAAATCATTTTGGCACCTTTAATTTATTTAATGAAATTATTTTATTATTTTTCATAAATCAAAATAGGAAAATTGGCTATTTAAATGTTAGCGCCATTTTATTTCAATTATAGCCCCAAATTGAACCCCAATTTGAATCCCAAATACCCTGACCCAATACCCATTCAAACCGACCCACAACCCATTTAAATGACCCACTCGGACTTCCATTGAATCCCAGCCGTTGATCGTTTAGATCAACGGCTCCCAGTAATCCTTTCCTAATTAAACCCAAAGACCCCCAAAACCCTTTTCATTCTTCATAATCTGCCGCTTCTGAAACCCCTCCTCTCCCAAAGTCTCTCTACAACCCCATCAAACCCTAGCCGCCGCCACCCTAATCCGCCCCTAATCCATGGCCTTCCAAGGTCATCGGAGACCGGTATCATCCTCCCATGGCTTCTACGTGTTCGTTTCTGTGGTCTCATGACCAGGTCCTGAAGGGGTTTTGTCCAGGCTTTGCTCGATGGCTGTTCTTTGGTCGTCTCTGACCTTTCTCCGGCCAGCCATGGCTATTCGAGTCAGACTTCTGACTCACCTGCTTAGATCGATGGTTTTCAAGGCCTTTCTCATCATTTGGGGTTCTTCTGAAACCCTAATCTCTAAGGTTCTTTTTGATTTATTTTAGATCTGCGTCAGATCTATGTTTTCTTTGAACTTCTAAGCATTTTTCTCGAAGTTTCTTTTAAAACTCTGCTTTCAAAACTCTTTATCTTTCCCGATTAGGGTTTTCCTGTTAAGTTATTTCGAACTTTTCTGTGATTTTCTGGACAAATTTTGCTATGTTTGCTTATATCGTTCATCTACCTGGGTTTTCATGTTAAAAGCCCTAATTTCTTTTGACTGTTAATTAGACGAATGCTTGTTTGTTTGAGTTTTGTCTGATTCGCTTGTTTATCCTCTATTAAAACTTTACTATTGTTGAAAACCCTATGGCTTTGGGTCTGAGACTGTTCGTTTATGTACATGACTCAATTTGACGTTCTTTATTTCAAAATCTCTTATTCCTTCGTGTGATTCTTCTGATTCTGGATTTCTTCCTTCTCTAAAACTCGATTATGCTCGAAACCCTAATTTTTCAAAGGGGGTTTTCTTCACCTGCTACTGTAAGATCTTCGCATGCTTTGATATTCTATGTTTCTCCACTACTGATTCAATGTGACCTGACCTACATGACTATCATGTGTGAACGTTTGCTGTGCTAATTTTGTGCTATTATTTCACGCTGTTTCTTTTTGCCAATAGTTTGGCCTCGCATGTCTAGTGTTTGTGCCCTCTATTTATGTGCTGAGTTTCCTTCTTTGATTGACCTTCGATTTTGTGACTTACTTCAAACTTTTCCTTTGTGAAATCCTGATTTCACTCGCCTGTTAAGGTTAATTGATTTCTTTTCCTGTCTTGCCTTATTGAATTCTTTCCAAAAATAAATATATTCCTGTACTTAGACTTGATTACTTACTCAATTGTTTTACTACTTCTTTTATGGCAACTATCAGTCTGCTTATAAATTGATTTCCTTCCTTATTATGAGCCTGTCATTACCCGTTAAAGGCAATCACTTGTATAATTGATTCTGAATAATGATTGTTTCCATGTTGGTGGCTTATTATTTCTCTTTCACTCGTTTTCAAAAAGCTATAAATACCCTGTACTTCTCTTCTTTCAAGGACACAAACAATTTTAAAGTTAAAACACACACTTACACTCAAAAAACTCTCCCTTGCTCTACTGCTACTTGTTGCTACCGTCTGTTTAGTCAGTTGAAAGCCAAGGCTAGATTTGGGAGTCTTGCTTACTTTTCTTTACTGCACTTTGCTTTCTCTGACTGTTATGTTCTAACTAATTTTCAGCATCAACAACAACATGTTTCTATACTGTTTCTTTCATTCTTGTTTGTCTCTTGTTTTTATTTAGCTAAGTTCCATCATTAAGCATGTTGTATTCTGCCTTTTCTGTTCTGAATTAATGTTTCTATTACTTACTTATCATGGACTGTGAACCTTAAATCCCCATCCCCAATGTGTTTGGTATCTATGTTTGGTATGGGGCATGGCAACATTGAACATTGTTGTCCATGAACCAAGCTTGATCCCCCTGGGATCATAACCTCCATGTTTTCTCTGGTTGTTGTGTTCTGGTTGGCTTAAAGGCATGCCATCATCTCCTATTGCTGTGCATGCCCAAAGCTGACCCTTGCCTAACTACACAGGCTCCTTACAATGAAATCCCAACCCCTGACACCTTTGTATGAAGTTATCAACTCTGTATTTTACTAATTACTGTTTCCCTACCACCTTTACCCCCTCAGTTTTAAAACTCTATTCCTGCATTTCCACTCTACTCTTAGACTTAGGTTCTGCCCCTCTTGTGTGAGCCTTGCCTTGGGACCCATGAGTTCCCTTTGAACTTGGACACATAAGGGCTGGCATTTTCACACTGCACTCATCTCTATTTTGGTTATGTAACTTGGGTGTGAGCACTGCCCGGGGTTCTCTTGAGACCCTTAGGGATCTTTGACACACTCAAGTCTGAGAAAGGCTTTGGATCAATGGCATTTGAGGTGGTTTATTCCATACTCAGAGAGGAAGTCAAGAATCAGGCTTCCTCTGGTTGTAACTTTTCTTAGTACTTTTTCTAATGTAATTCATTACTAGGTCTGTAATAATTTCTGTAATAAACACTGCAGTTGGCTAGTGAAAAGGGGTTGGGAATTATGCATGCTTGAGGGTAGATATCATGCCTATAGGACTTAAGATTCTGTATTTTTAATTCTGCAATTTAGATATCATGCCTATAGGACCTAAGATCTGCATGTTTAATTCTGTAATTTAGAAATCATGCCTATAGGACTTAAGACTCTGCATGTTTAATTCTGTAATCATGCCTATAGGAACTAAAAAATGGCCACTAGAAATCATGTTTATAGGATTTGTTGTTTTAGATTATGCATGTTTAATTCTGCATTTTCGATACCATCTTATTAGGATCTAAATGGTTAAAATATGATATCATTAAAATCAGTACCCCTTCGTAGAAGTCATGCCTATAGGGATTCCCAAAGTAAGTAAAGAAAAATCTGGTTCGTTTCTATTCACATTCAATGTTAGATATCATGTCCATAGGGGTTAAAATCATCAATAGCAGATACCATCGCCTGCAGAATTTGAAACTAGTTTGTTTAAAATCAGCTTATTCTGAATCAGTTTTAAATAATCTAATTTCCTTATTTAACGAAGTCTAGCAAGCATGCCTATAGGGTCTCAAACCATTCGTTTAAAAGGTTGTTCTGCTTTGCCACACTTCTAAATCAGTAAGTAAATATTATGTTCCTAAGAGCTCCCCAAACACTTAGGCAAGCCTTAGGGTAATAACAATAAAATTGAATCCGCCTTTTGAAATTGCTACAACCAGTAGGCAGGCCTGATTCGGACTTCTTATCTGAGTTATGTTTTAAGCCGGTCTGCTCCAACAATTGAACTCCCCTCGTTTTCAGTATTTTTAATCAGACCTTAAATGTATGTGCAAGTCATGCTATTTATGTATTTGTTTGAGGAGGTATACATGAGCCTTTACTTGTTTACATGTTTCCCTTACGTGCAGTATTTTTTGTTTTGTATGTCGCCTTAGATTTTTACCTTTTGAAACCAAAATCAGCCTGATATCACTCCCCTTTAGAAATAGTAGTCCTAAATTCCTCCGGGACTGATAGGAATGGGACGGGTAATAGCATGCAATAGGGATCGATACCAATCCGCGCTTTAATACCTTAACGGGGTGGGAAAGGGTAGATATGGATATGATGACCGGTGCGCTAATACCATGTGTAGCCCCTCTTTTGAGGAGTGATTACCGGGTATTGCATTGATGTGATCCATATTTTAAATAAACCTAGGACCCCCTTCCTTTATTTCCCTTTTCTTTTAAAAGCATTGCAACTCCTTGTTTAAAATCAGCCTTAATTGCTCTTTCAAACTTTGTTTACTTTCAAACAGTTGTTTATTAAATCCCCTATTATTTGAGCGTTATCTGTTTATATGTCTATTGAACCAAATTCACAATCAACTGTCTGGCCGGGAACCACACCAGTGGATCCTGAGGGGTGCCTAACACCTTCCCCTTAGGATAATTTCAAGCCCTTACCCTATCTCTGGTTATTCAAACAAAACTTAGAATTGAACCCTATTGGTGTCCTAATGCACCTTAAATCATTATGTGGCGACTCTTTAAATGCAAAACCCAGTCCCCAAAAGGAACGAGTTGTCCCATAGCAAATGTCATGAACCCGATTTCGCAAGAAAAAGGGGGCGCGACAACTGTGTACCTCGATCAGAAGTGATAGACCCAGGCACACCATGAAGACGAACAATCTCCCGGATATAGATCTCAGCTAACCTCTCAGAAGAATAGGAGACTGCCACAGGAATGAAATGCGCTGACTTGGTCAGCCTATCGACAATAACCCACACTGCATCGAACTTCCTCTGAGTTAGTGGGAGTCTAACAACAAAGTCCATATTGATACGCTCCCACTTCCACTCGGGAAGCTCAATCCTTTGAAATAAACCACTGGGTCTCTGATGCTCGTACTTTACCTGCTGACTATTCAAACACTGAGCCACATACGCAACAATATCCTTCTTCATCGTCCTCCACCAATAATGCTTCCGCAAATCCTGATACATCTTAGTGGCGCCCGGATGAATAGAATACCGGGAACTATGGGCCTCCTCTAGAATCAACTCTCGAAGTCCATCCACATTAGGCACACAAACTCGACCCTGCAGCCTCAAAATTCCATCATCTCCAACTGTAACCTGCTTGGCACCACCGTGCTGCACTGTGTCCTTTAGGACACACAAATGGGGATCATCATAATGCCGATCTCGGATGTGCTCAAATAATGAAGAACGAGCAACTGTGCAAGCTAACACACGGCTGGGCTCAGAGACATCCAACCTCACGAACTGATTGGCCAAAGCCTGAACATCCAAAGCAAGCGGCCTCTCACCGACCGGAATATACGCAAGGCTGCCCATAAACGCATCGGCCACTACATTGGCCTTCCCCGGATGATATAAAATGGTGACATCATAGTCTTTCAATAGTTCTAACCACCTTCTCTACCTCAAGTTTATCTCCTTCTGCTTGAACAAATACTGTAGACTCTTGTGATCCGTGAACACCTCACATGACACGCCAAATAGATAATGCCTCCAAATCTTCAACGCATGAACAATGGCTGCTAACTCCAAATCATGGACTGGATAGTTCTTCTCATGAATCTTCAACTGCCACGAAGCATAAGCAATGACCTTACCATCCTGCATCAATACCGCACCAAGTCCAATACGAGATGCGTCACAATAGACTGTATATGGCCCTGAACCTGTGGGCAAAACCAACACTGGCGCCGTAGTCAAAGCTGTCTTGAGCTTCTGAAAGCTCGCCTCACACTCATCGGACCACTTGAACTGGGCACCTTTTTGGGTCAACCTGGTCATCGGGGCTGCAATAGATGAAAACCCCTCCATAAACCGACGGCAATAGCCCGCCAAACCCAAGAAACTCCAGATCTCTGTAGCTGATGTGGGTCGAGGCCAGTTCTTGACTGCCTCTATCTTCTTTGGATCCACCTGAATACCCTCTGCTGATACAACGTGACCCAAGAATGCAATTGAACTCAACCAGAACTCATACTTCGAAAACTTAGCATACAACTGACTATCTCTCAGAGTCTGAAGAACCACTCCCAGATGCTGCTCGTGCTCCTCCCGATTGCGGGAATAAATCAAAATATCATCAATGAAGACTATCACGAACGAATCCAAGTAAGGTCTGAACACTCGATTCATCAAATCCATGAAAGCTGCTGGGGCATTTGTCAATCCAAATGACATCACCAAGAACTCATAATGCTCGTATCGAGTGCGGAAAGCTGTCTTAGGGACATCGGATGCCCTAATCCTCAACTGATGGTAGCCAGATCTCAAGTCGATCTTAGAAAATACTTGGGCACCCTGAAGCTGGTGAAAAAAATCATCAATCGGCGATAATGGGTACTTATTCTTGAATGTGACCTTGTTCAATTGCCGGTAATCTATACACACTCTCATCGATCCGTCCTTCTTCTTAACAAACAACACCGACGCACCCCAATGCGAGACACTAGGCCTAATAAAGCCCTTATCAAGCAGGTCTTGCAACTGCTCCTTCAATTCTTTCAACTCAGGCGGGGCCAGACGATACGACAGAATAGAAATGGGCTGAGTGCCCGGAGCCAAATCAATACAGAAGTCAATATCCCTATCGGGTGGCATACCTGGCAGGTCTGAAGGGAAAACCTCAGGAAACTCACAACAGGCATAGAATCCATAGAAGGAACCTCCGCACTAGAATCACGAACATATGCCAAATATGCCAAACATCCCTTATCAACCATACGCTGAGCCTTCATATATGAGATAACCCTACGGGTAGAATGACCATGAGTCCCTCTTCGCTCAAGATGAGGTAAACCCGGTAAGGCTAAGGTCATAGTCTTGGCATGACAGTCCAAGATAGCGTGGTAAGGTGATAACCATTCCATCCCCAATATGACATCAAAATCAACCATATCCAACAGTAACAAATCTACTCGGGTCTCAAGACCACCAATCACAACTACACAAGAACTATGAACACGATCTACCATAACAGGATCACCCACCGGTGTAGATACATAAACAGGAGCACTCAAAGAATCACTAGGCATGACCAGATACGGTGCAAAATAAGATGACACATAAGAGTATGTAGACCCTGGATCAAATAGCACTGAAGCATCCCTACTACAAACAAGAACCGTACCTGTGATAACTGCATCGGAAGCCTCAGCCTTAGGCCTGGCTGGAAGAGCATAACATCGGGACTGGGCCCCACCACTCAGAACTACATCTCTGGGACGGCCTGCTGCTGGCTGGCCTCTACCTCTAGCGGCCTGACCTCCACCTCTAGTACCTCTACCTCCACCTCTAGCATCTCTACCTCCGCCTCTAGCTAGATGAGCAAGCGGTGGAACACTCGGTGCCTGAATCATGGCACGGGAACCATGGTGCTGAGAACTGCTCAATGTTCGAGGGCAAAATCCAGCAATATGCCTCGTGTCGCCACAAGTAAAACAAGCCCTCGGCTGCTGGGGCTAACGACCCTGAAAACTCTGCAGTGGAGGTGCACTCGTAGGAGCTGGTGGTGCACTGTAGGACTGCTAATCAAAATACTGCATATGAGAACCACTGCCACCTGAAGCACCGTGAGAAACCCGAAGTACTAATTGTACCAAAAGAATCCCTGCCTCCAGACGAGGCACCACTGAATCTGCCTGAATGACGAGGCCTCTTGTCAGACCCCTGACCACCCCCCTGTGACAGAACCATCTCAACTCTCCTGGCCACATTGGCCGCCTCTTAAAAAGAAATCTTACTCCCCGTCTCCTTGGCCATCTGAAGTCGAATAGGCTGAATGAGTCCCTTAATGAACCTCCTCCTCCTCTCTCTCTCTCTCTCTCAGTGGGAAGTATAAGAAGAGCATGACGGTCCAAGCCAATAAATCTAGTCTCGTACTGAGTAGCAATCATAGAACCCTGCTAGAGACGCTCAAACTGCCTCCAATAGATCTCTCTCTGAGTGATAGGAAGAAACTTCTCCAGAAATAGCTGAGAAAACTGACCCCAAGTCAAAGCTGGTGACCCAACTGGTCTAGCCAAACAATAATCCCTCCACCAAGTCTTAGCGGATCCAGACAGTCGAAAAGCAGCGAAGTTGACCCCATTGGTCTCCACTATCCCCATGTTCCGTAGAACCTCATGACAACTGTCCAAATAATCTTGGGGATCCGTAGAAGATATACCACCAAGAGTAGTTGTGAAGAGCTTGGTGAAACCTATCCAACCTCCACAAAGCCTCCGAAGACGTAGCTAATCTAACATTGGTCTGTGCTGCTGCTCGGCTGAAGAAGCGGTACGTGACCTCTCTATTCGCGAAGGAACAAGAGTGGAAGCTCAACTAGTATTGAGAATTCATGTAGCACGACAGGAAATAATGGATGTGAAGTTCTTCCTAACTCTGTAGCCTCTAGGGGATAAATACAGACGTCTCCGTACCGATCCCTCAGACTCTACTAAGCTTGTCCATGAATTGTGAGACCTAAGTAACCTAGAGCTCTCATACCAACTTGTCATGACCCGGATTTCCCACCCTCGGGAGTCGTGATGACGCCTACTAGTGAAAGCTAGGCTAGCCAATTATTTCAAATATTTACCTTTTTCTCATTTTTAATCCTTTAACAGTTATGAATCAACATTATATAATCAACAAAATTAAACAAACAGAGGAACAAATTACAACCATCAAAATATAACCAATACAATTCCTTAAACATAGACTACCTAGAACTGGTATCATAATATCACATACTGTGTAAGAATACTACAAATAAAGGTCCGAAAGATAAATACAACGCTGCCTCTGGAATACATAAAAGAAACAGAATAAAGGAATAGAAGGAGACGCCAAGGCCTGCGGACGCCTGTAGGACTACCTCGGGTCGCCTGATGAACTGGAAGCAGCAACCTCACTGCGATCCGAAAGCTACAGTATCGGGATCTGCACATAAGAGTGCAGAGTGTAGTATCAGCACAACCGACCCCATGTGGTAAGTGTCTAGCCTAACCTCGGCGAAGTAGTGACGAGGCTAGGACCAGACTACCAAATAAACCTGTGCAGTTAAATCATATACAGCGGAAATAAAGGCAGATATTTACAGTTAAAAAGGGGAGGGGAAAGCATGCTGCGGGGTCACATAACAACAGAATACTAGAGAGGAATGTAAAGAAACCAAAATTCAATTGCTAACAAGGATAAGAGTAACAAACAAAGTATTCACTTTCATCTCTTTCTTGTTGCAGGCGTGCAACCCGATCCCATTTCAAATATCTTGTTGCAGGCATGCAACCCGATCCCATTTCATATATCTTGTTGCGGGCGTGCAACCCGATCCCATTTCAAATATTACCGTATCGGCGTGCTACCCGCTCCCATTTTATATATCTCGCTGCAGGCGTGCAACCCGATCCCATTTCAAATATTATCGTGGCGGCGTGCCACCCGCTCCCATTTCATATATCTTGTTGCAGGCGTGCAACCCGATCCCATTTCATATATCTTGTTGCAGGCGTGCAACCCGATTCCATTTCATATATCTCATTGCAGGCATGCAACCCGATCCCATTTCATATATCTTGTTGCAGGCGTGCAACCTGATCCCATTTCATATATCTCGTTTTAGGCGTGAAACTCACTCCCATTTCATATATTTCCGTTGGAGGAATGCAACCTGCTCCCATTTCATATATTACCGTTCCAGGCGTGCAACCCGCTCCCATTTCATATATCTCGTTGAAGGCGTGCAACCCGCTCCTGTTTCATATATCAACACCAATCATAAAAAGAATCCCCATGAGGGAACAATAATATAACAACAACATTCCGGCAGGGGAACAACAATACAACAACAACATCCCGGCAAGGGAATAATAATATAACAACAATCTCCCGACAAGGGAACCGTAATATAACAACAATATCCCGGCAAGGGAACCACAATATAATGACAACATCCCGGCAAGGGAACAATAATGATAATCATCATATTAAGCATGAATAAACCACGACAGAGTCACAACAATTACAATACAAGACTCACAGGCATGCTTGACACCGACGTGTAGATACTCGTCACCATGCCTATACGTCGTACTCCACAATTAAGACATGGAAAATAAGACGCCACTCCTAATTCCTCAAGCTAAGGTTAGACCAAACACTTACCTCGATGTCCTCAACTACCACTTTACGTCTTGATTCCACCACTAATTCGCTCGTATAATCGATTTGGAAGAGTAATTGTCATTAAAAAATAGCCCAAAGGTGTTTATGTTTTGAAAGGGTTTAAAAAATGAAAGATTTTCGGCTAAGTTATGAATTTGCAGGTTGCAGATGTCGCAATTGCGACCAGGGTTTGCAATTTCGAACCCCTTCAGGGCTTGCTATCTTCGCAAATGCGAAGAATATGCCACATTTGCGACCATGAAGCAATTCGGTCACCTTCGCATTTGCGAAAGGGGGCTTCGCAATTCCCACCAAATGTTTCGCATTTGCGAAAAGGGCCTGCCCAGGCTTGGTTCGCATTTGCGAAGCCTGGGTCGCAATTACCAAGCCTGAGTACTTCGCAATTGCGAAGCCTGGTCTCGCAATTGCGAGATTAGAGGCCTGGTCAAAAATACCAGATACCAGCACTTGATCCTAAGTCCAATTTCACTCCGTGGTCTATCCAAAACTCACCCGAGCCCTCGGGGCCCTAAAACAAACATTCACGCAAGTCCAAAAACATCATACAGACTTGCTCGTGCGACCAAATCATTAAAATAACATTAACAACTATGAATTGAACCCCAAATTCATGAAATTATCCAAGAACACCCAAAATTCCAATTTCTCAACTTTAAGTCTGTTTTATACCAAACCAATCCCGATCTTTACCAAATTTTACATATTCAACGAAATTATTATTTCAAATTTGTACCGGGCTCCGGAACCAAAATACGGGCCCGATACCATCAAATTCAAACATATTTCATTTCCAAAAACTCATATATATTCCAGAAAATAATTTTCTTTAAAAATTCATTTCTCGGGCTTGGGACCTCGGAATTCGATTCCGGGCATACGCCCAAGTCCCATATTTTCCTACAGACCCTCCTGGACCGTCAAATCACGGGTCCGGGTCCGTTTACCCAAAGTGTTGACCGAAGTCAACCTAAATTCATTTTAAAAGCAAAATTTATCAATTTTCACAATTTTCACATAATGGCTTTCCGAATACATGCCCGGACTGCACACGCAAATCGAGGTGATATAAAAAAGAGGTTTTCAGGCCTCGAAATATAGAATTTACTTTTTAAAATGAGTGATGACTGTTGATACCCAATTTTTCCCTATATATACTTTCAATATGTAAAATACTTTCAAAATAGCAGGCGTGTGCATATATAAGCATGTCCAAATGTCTTATTATTTTTCCTCAATTTTAAAAGATTTTTTAAACCAATTTATTTCCCTATTTAGTTCATAAAAAACCAATAATAATTACCAAAATTATCATTTTTGGTAATTCATTTGTTGGAATCTCATATTTTATACTAAAATATAACTAAGATATTTTTGCATATTTTTTATAAATTGATTTAGTATTTTTAAGGCTAAATTGCATATAATTGCAATATTAGCCCCTTTTAGATTCAATTGCGTTTACCTATAAAAATTAAGTCCAGTATTTTTAATGTGAGAGTTATGTTCTATAAATCATTTTGGCACCTTTAATTTATTTACAGAAATTATTTTATTACTTTTTTATAAATCAAAATAGGAAAATTGGCTATTTAAATGTTAGCCCCATTTTATTTCAATTATAGCCCCAGCTTGAACCCCAATTTGAATCCCAAATACCCTGACCCAATTCCCATTCAAACCGACCCATAACCCATTTGAATGACCCACCCAGACTCCCATTTAATCCCAGCCGTTGATCGTTTAGATCAACGGCTCCCATTAATCCTTTCCTAATTAAACCCAAAGACCCCCCAAACCCTTTTCATTCTTCATAATCCGCCGCCTCTGAAACCCCTCCTCTCCCACATTCTCTCTACAACCCCATAAAAACCTAGCCGCCGCCACCCTAATCCGCACTAATCCATGGCCTTCCAAGGTCATCAGAGACCTGTATCATCCTCCCATGGCTTCCACGTGTTCGTTTATGTGGTCTCATGACCAGATCCTGAAGGGGTTTTGTCCAGTCTTTGCTCGAGGTCTGTTCTCCGGTCGTCTCTGACCTTTCTCCGGCCAGCCATGGCTATTCGAGTCAGACTTTTGACTCTCCTGCTTAGATCGATGGTTTTCAAGGCCTTTCTCATCTTTTGGGGGTTTTTCTGAAACCCTAATCCCTAAGGCTCTTTTGATTTCTTTTAGATCTGCCTCAGATCTATGTTTGCTTTGAACTTCTAAGCATTTTTCTCGAAGTTTCTCTTAAAACTCTGCTTTCAAAACTCTTTATCTTCTCCGATTAGGGTTTTCTTGTTAAGTAATTTGGAAATTTTCTCTGATTTTCTGGACATATTTTGCTATGTTTGCTTATATCGTTCTTCTGCCTTGGTTTGCATGTTAAAAGCACTAATTTCTTTTGACTGTTTATTAGACGAATGCTTGTGTGTTTGAATTTTGTCTGATTCGCTTGGTCATCCTCTTTTAAAACTCTACTATTGTTGAAAACCCCATGGCTTTGGGTCTAAGACCATTCGTTTAAGTACATGACTCAATTGGAAGTTCTTTATTTCAAAATCTCTTATTCCTTTGTGTGATTCTTCTGATTTTGGATTTCTACCTTCTCTAAAACTCGATTATGCTCGAAACCCTAATTTTTTCAAAGGGGGTTTTCTTCACCTGCTACTGTGAGATCTTCGCATGCTTTGATATTCTATGTTCAATGTGACCTGACCTACATGACTATCATGCTTCAAATGTTTGCTGTCTGCTAACTTTGTGCTATTATTTCATGTTGTTTCTTTTTGCTAATAGTTTGGCCTCGCATGTCTAGTGTTTGTGTACTCTATTTATAGGCTGAGATTCCCTCTTTGATTGGTCTTCAATCTTGTGAGTGATTTCAAACTTTTTTTTTGTGTAAATCTCATTTCACTCGCCTGCTAAGGTTAATTGATTCCTTTTCTTATTTTGCCTTACTGAATCCTTTCCCAAAATAAATATGTTTCTGTACTTAGACTTGATTACTTACTCAATTATTTTACTACTTCTTTTATGGCAACTTGCTTACAAATTCATTTCTTTCCTTATTTTGAACCTGTCAGTGCCCGTTAAGCAAGTGATCCCTTAATTAAAGGCAATCACCTGTATAATTGATTCTGAATTATGATTATTTCCATGTTTGTAGCTTATTACTTCTCTTTTACTCGTTTTCAAAAAGTTATATATACCCTGCACCCCTCTTCTTTCAAAGACACGAACAACAAAGATGAACAATTTTAAGTTAAAAATACACTTACACTCAAAAACTCTCTCTTGCTTTACTGCTACTAGTGCTACTGTCTGTTTAGCCGGCTAAAAGCCAAGGCTAGATTTTGGAATCCTGCTTACTTTTCTTTACTGCACTTTGCTTCTCTGACTGGTACGTTCTAACTAATTTTCAGTATCAACAACAATATGTTTCTTTACTGTTTCGTTCATTCTTGTTTGTCTCATGTTTGTATTTAACTAAGTTCCATCATTAAGCATGCTGTATTCTGCCTTTTCTGTTCTGAATTAATGTTTCTGTTACTTATTTATCATGGCATGTGAACCTTAAATCCCCATCCTCAATGTGTTTGGTATCTATGTTCGGTATGGGGCATGGCAACATTGGACATTGTTGTCCATGACCCAAACTTGATCCCCCTGGGATCATAACCTCCATGTTTTCTCTGGTTGTTGTGTGTTCTGGTTGGCTTATAGGCATGCCAGCATCTTCTATTGCTGTGCATGCCCAAATCTAACCCTTTCCTAAGTACATAGGCTCCTTGCAATGAATTCCCAACCCCTGACCCCCCTTGTATGAAGTTATCAACTCTGTATTTTACTAATTACTGTTTCCCTACAACCCTTTACCCCTCTCCTTTACCCCCCTCAGTTTTAAAACTCTATTCATGCACTTCCACTCTACTCTTAGACTTAGGTTCGGCCCCTCTTGTGTGAGCCTTGCCTTGGGACCCATGAGTTCCCTTTGAACTTGGACACATAAGGGCTGGCATTTCCACACTACACTGGTCTCTATTTTGTGTAACTTGGGTGTGAGAACTGCCCTGGGTCCTCTTGAGACCCTTAGGGAACTTTGACACACTCAAGTCTGAGAAAGGCTTTGGATCAATGGCATTTGAGGTGGTCTATTCCATAACTCAGAGAGGAAGTCAAGAATCAGGCTTCCTCTGGTTGTAATTTTTCTTAGTACTTTTTTGATGTAATTCATTACTGGGTCTGTAACAATTTTTGTAATAAACATTGGGGTTGGCTAGTGAAAAGGGTTGGGAACTATGCATGCTTGAGGGTAGATATCATGCCTATAGAACTTGAGATTCTGCATGTTTAATTCTGCAATTTAGAAATCATGCCTATGGGACTTGAGATTATGCATGTTTAATTCTTCAATTTAGAAATCATGCCTATAGGAACTAAAATGGCCACAATAGAAATCATGTCTATAGGATCTGTTATTTTAGATTATGCATGTTTAATTCTGCATTTTAGATACCATGTTATTAGGATCCAACTGGTCTAGAAAAGTAAGTAAAAAAAATCTGGTTCGTTTCTAGTCACATTCGATGTTAGAAATCATGTCCATAGGGTTTTAAAATCAGCAATAGTAGATACCATCGCCTGCAGAATTTGAAACTAGTCTGTTTTAAAACCAGCTTATTCTAGCAAGCATGCTTATAGGGTCTCAAACCATTCGATTAAAAGTTGTTCCGCTTTGCCACACTTCTAAATCAGTAAGTAAATACTATGTTCCTAAGAGCTCCCCAAACACTTAGGCAAGCCTTAGGGTAATAACAATCAAATTGAATCCTCCTATCGAAATTGCTACAACCAGCAGGCATGTAGGCCTGATTAGGACTTCTTATCTGAGTTATGTATTAAGCTGGTCTGCTTCAACAATTGAACTCCCCTCGTATTTAGTATTTTTAATCAGACCTTAAATGTATGTGCAAGTCATGCTATTTATGTGTTTGTTTGAGGAGGTATACATGAGCCTTTACTTGTTTGCATGTTTCCCTTAACATGCCGTATTATTTTTTTTGTATGTCGCCTTAGATTTTTACCTTTTGAAACCAAAATCAGCCTAATATACCTCCCCTTAGGAATAGTAGTCGTAAATTCCTCCGGGACTGATAGGAATGAGATGGGTAATAGCATGCAATAGTGTTCGAGACCAATCCGTGCTTTAGTACCTTAAACGAGGAGGGAAAGGGTAGATATGGATATGATGATCGGTGCGCTAATACCACGTGTAGCCCCTCTTTTGAGGAGTGATTACCGGGTATTACATTGATGTGATCCATATTTTAAATAAACCTAGGACCCCCTTCCTTTATTTCCCTTTTCTTTTAAAAGCATTGCAACTCCTTGTTTAAAATCAGCCTTAATTGCTCTTTCAAACAGTTGTTTATTAAAATCCCCTCTTATTTGAGCCTTATCTGTTTATATGTCAATTGAACCAAATTCACAATCAACTGTCTGGCCGGGAACCACACTAGTGGATCCTAAGGGGTGCCTAACACCTTCCACTTAGGATAATTTCAAGCCCTTACCCTATCTCTGGTTATTCAAACTAAACTTAGAATTGAACCCTATTGGTGTCCTAATGCACCTTAAATCATTAGGTGGCGACTTTTCAAATGCAAAACCCAGTTCCCAAAAGGAATGAGTTGTCCCATACCAAATGTCATAAACCCGATTTCGCGAGAAAAATGGGGCGTGACAGCATGTCGACTCTGCTGGGGATATTTAGGCTTTTACCATTTCATATTGTTATTGTGAATTTGTACCCTCCCTTATGTGCAATTACTTGTTTAATTCCTTTAAGCATTCAATTTCCTTTTCAATTGCAAAACTGACTTGTCTTCTTTGTTTCTTTCCTACTGTTTTAAATTATGAAAATGTTGTATTTACTGCTTTCTTAATGTGCAAATACGTGACAACATGCTTTTAATATTGCATAATCATGCTCAACATCATATTCCACTCGTGCAAAACAAATCCCATAGCAACTCTTATAATGAGTGATTGCGCTCTTCCCATATTATCACCCCCTAAATTCGGAAAAGGCATATTTGCGGTAAAACCAGTCGATTAACGGTGTAGTCGACGGTTTCGTGCCTTTTCCCCTTGATTTGTCCGCTCAAGGGTACCAGTCTAAAATCCCATAGAAACCTTACTTTTTTCAAATTGTGCATGCATCATGGTCAAACCTAGCTGGGTCAGTTATGTTGTCCACATAATGATCCTTTAAGATAGCGTTGTCCAAATTCCACTGGGTTTCCCTAAACCCAAACGGACACTACCACGTCTGTGCATTTATTTGGAGAACTAAATGCTTCATGCTAATTATTGGTATTAAATAGCCAAGTCCGGTGGGGGTAAGGGCCTAACCTTATTTGTCTTGCAGAAATATGAGGCACGAAGTCCCTAAATTCGGCATGGTCACCAACATCCATCCAAGGTTTCTAAGCTGATGGAAGGATCTTCACTTTAGTGATCAAACTCTTGTCCGAAAATATCTGGCTTTGACCTGCTTGGTGACTTCTTCCTTGATTTTCAAACTCATGTCAGGCTTGAACTTCTTGAGCTTCTGTTTTACCGGCGAACATGCTGGGTCCGTTGGTAGTTTGTGAGCTACAATAGATGTGCTAAGACCAGTCATATCATCATACGACCAGGCGAATATATCTTCATATTCTTTTAGAAATTCCGTGTACTCTTTCTTTTCCGATGGCGACAGATGAACACTGATGGGCGTTTCTTTGACATTCTCTGTGTCCCCCAAATTGATAACCTCAGTTTCGTCCAAGTTAGACTTAGGCCTATTTTCAAAGTTCTCAACTTCTTTAACGACCTCTTCCGGTATATCATCCTCTTTTGAGTCTATGTCCGTTTGTTGCGTTGCCTCGTCGCAAGTCACAATCGTCGATTCATCAAAATAACTGATAGTAATGCTGTGTAAAATAAAGTAAATGATAGAGAAAATAATAAGAGCGAGATTCATAAGAAACTAAAATGCTTGTGATAAATTTCATAATTGTTTTGAACATTGGAGCTCTTATTTTCAAAATTTAAAATGCGGAGAGAAAATAACCTAGCAGAAAAATAGAGATGATGCATGGTGCTTTGTTCAGCCTTGCTACCCCGAAGCTTTCCGGGTCCTGGTGGTTCTGATGGACCAATTGTTGAGGCTTGCTCCTTGGCTCACGCCTTGTGTGGAAGGGCTTTCCTCCCCCTTCTCCTCGAAAATGACGCAACAGTCCATATTGTTATCCTCCAGGAACAAGTTCCTCATTGCTGCTAATGCTTCTTCTTCTTCTAACCCATAGATGACTTCGGCTGGTTGGAAAGTCTACTCTAGACGGGGTGTCGGATGCTCCAATGGATAGTAAGGACCGTGCCAGGGTGGTGACCATTCCTTGAATTCCTTCCAGGTGTACTCGTATCCAATCCAAAAGTGGTACCGTGCTTCTTCAGCTTGATAGGTTCGGTGATTCCCTGGAGGTTCCTGACGAGTCCCTTGCCAGGTTCATATCCACTCCAATTCAGTATGCTTTCAATCCTGTTATCCCACCATTTATCTTTGTCCACGGCGTTGACTCGATCAATATGGTGGTAGGTCTCCCCACCTATCTTCCTTCTTCCTCCGATTGCTGGGATGGTCTGGCAACTGTATATGGGATTACTACCGTCGCCATGAATAATCACCTCCTGGTGATTCCACTCGAACTTCACTGCCTGGTGCAGGATTGATGCTACAGCTCTAGTGGCGTGAATCCAAGGTCGTCCCAATAGCAAGTTGTAAGATGCTGGGATGTCTATCACCTGAAAATCAACGTCGAACCAGGTTGGCCTCATCGCAGACACAAACTGATTTCCCTAATGGTGGACCTTTGGGAGCCTTCGAAAGCCTTGACATTGATGGCTCCATCTTTGATCTCATGCAGGCTTTTCCCTAATGTTCGGAGAGTCACCGAGGGACAAATATTGAGGCTGGACCCTCCGTCAATCAAAATCCTGGTGATGAAATAATCCTCGCATTGCACAGTGATGTGCAACGCTTTGTTATGGATCAACCCTTCAGGTGGCAGCTCGTCTTCGTGGAAAGTGATTTTGTGACTTTCCAATACTTGCCCCACCATGTTCGCCATTTCTCCCTCAGTTATATCACTGGGTACATATCACTCAGTATCTTCATCAAGGCGTTCTTATGTGTATCGGAGCTTTGTAGCAGAGCTAGGATGGAGATCTGTGCCGGCGTCTTGTTCAACTGATTGATGATTGAATACTCCTTTGCTTGTATCTTCCTCCAGAGGTCATCAGTCCCAGTCTCGGTGGATCGTCCAGAGGCCTGCTTGCTTGATTCAACCAAATGTTCCGGAGTATAAATCCTGCCGGTTCTGGTCATATCCCGTGCTGCAATTGCTTCTCCAGACTTGGTTTTCCCTTTCCTTCTTGCCTCGGCTGTAATCCCATGGGATGGCCTTCGTATGGAATGGTGCTATGGCTGACATTGCTATAGGAATGGGTACCCTTGTTTTGGGAGGCAACACAGCAACTTCAAACGGCACAGGTGCTTTCGGGGACCCAAACTCAACCTCAATTGGTCCTGGCGCCTTGGTGGAAGATGGTGCTTCAAGATCGAGCGGTATGGACATGTTCTTTTCAGCATCCCAGAAGGCTGGATCTGGACAACAATCGGATTAAGAGTGACTGTTGGTTTCTTTGGATCGTCACCCTCCGTAATTAATTCGATCAACCCTTTGGGATCCCAGTCATCTTCTATTTCTATCATGTGAACGCCTCCCCCTTTGTGGTCAGGCAGAGGGTTATTGCGGACGTTTGAAGGAGGCTCTTTTTCCACGATAATCTTATTATCTATCAAGGCCTGAATCTTGTCCTTCAGGGAGCGGCACTCATCAATGGTATGACCCTTCATGCCGTAATGGTATGCACAGGTTTTGTTCGGGTTGACCCATTNCAGATGAAGGAGAGAAAGAGAGCATCATAAACTAAACCTAAATACTGTCATAAGATACAGCTACTTATGCTATTTTCACAACACTTTTCTACATGCTGAAATGCATAGAAAAACACATGAAAAGCTGATGAAAAATAATGAACAAACACATTAATTTCTATTGTTGACACATACATCCATACACATATAATCATGAGTAACTTCAGATTGCACAAGTAGAGTCATTCTCATGGCCAAAACAGGGTTACATACCTAGAGATGATTTATCAAGACCAAATAAAGGTAACTAGAACAACTGGTTCTTCCAAAATAATAAGCAACAGCTCTGAGACCAGTTTACCTGGCCAAATGCGAGACAGAAAGGGGTACAGAAGAAGTAATGCTACAAGGTTTTCTTTTATACACATACGCAAAAGAGCACATTCTCCACCTACAAACATGCTCTGGAAATGCTACGTACAAAAATGGCAAAATCTACGTCCTACCCCTAAGAGCTAAGGCCTACCGACCTCGTCTTCACTCTCCTCGATGTCGGACAGGAGTAACCAAGCATCAAGCTCGTCCGCCCTCGCTCGCGCCTACTCTTTCGAGAGGACAAAACCCTTGGCGCGTCTCCTCGAGAATCCTTCTTCGAGACTTGCAATGAGCATATTCTTTGATCCTCTCTTCACGATCGAGGACCCTCTTCAACTCAGCTTGAGCATCGGTAGCGTCCTTCAAATAAATCGCCATCTCCTGTTCAGCCTTAGTTCGGCTCAGTATTGCTCCGGTCCGAGCATCAACGATCTCTGCCCTGACCCTCGAAAGCTCAGATTCGAGCTTCGTGATCATATCCGCTTGAACTAAAGCATTATCATGAGCTAAGCACAGTTGAACCTCGAAGGCAGGAACTTTAGCTAAGGTATCCTTCTCCTCTAAAGCCTGAACCTCCGCCCGAGCTCTTAACTCATCACAGTCATTCTTGATTCGGTAGGCTTCATCCCGAAGATGTTCCAGGGCCTCCATCATTTTCTGCAACTGGAATAAACGAAGTGTTAGCCTCAAAAGCTAAAAGGCGGAATGCATACGCGCTCGGGACGGAAAATTACCTGCTCCTTAATGTAGCTCTCGTAATTCAAGCTCTAGCACGCCTCATATCGCAAGTATGCCAGCTTGACTTCCTTTTCCTGGCAAAGGAGCCTAAGGGATCTATCCTCATCCAGAGCTTTCCAGAACCTAGCTCCATGACAGAGCAGCTCAGACCTAAGCCTGTCAATGGCTTGCAGAAGAAAACTCGATAAGGAAAGCAAGACGCGGGATTCAAAAGGCCTATGTCGAAACTCACCGCAAAGTAAAGTCGGCGGACTTCCTCGAAGACCAAGGGAAAATCTGTTAATCTAGTCCCCTCAGCCATGGAAGAAGCAACTCCAGCCGAGGCATGATCGCTCGTAGAAACCACCTTTCCGGAATCAGGAACTATGGGCGCGGCAGGCTCAAACGGCGCTTCCGTCTCGAAGCCCCGGCCGCGTTTCGCCTTACTCTTAGTGCCATCGCCCTGCGAATGCATGTCCCGCTTATTATTGTCATTCTTTAGCCCGGAAGCTGGAAACCCCTCCCCATCTCCGGAGGAGCACGACCTCGCCTCTGAAGGCTCTCCATTACCTGCAGCAACAAGACTAATATGCAAAAAGGAAAATGTCTCTCCGAATGAACAAAGGGTAAGGAAAAAGTTGTACACACACATACCGTGATGTTTTGCTTCCCATCTGCCCCGGGACACGGCTCGCCACCTACGCTCATCACAAGTCGAATGGGTCGCCAACTTCTAGACCCAACTAGGCAGATCAGGAACATCGCCTGGAGCCCATGAAATCGCTACAAAAAAGGAAAAAAAGTGGTTAGAAACTAGCCTTCGCTATAAACAAATATGAGAAGGCACGGGATGTACCACTTACGTGCATAGTTCCATTCCTCAGGGAATGACATAAGTTCCACGGGGATAATGTCAGCCATCCGAAACCGGACGAACCGACTCATCCACCCCCGATCTCCGTCTTCCTCATCGTCAACAACGAAGGGTGTGGTCGACCGACACCGCAAGGTAAGCAGACCTCGGTGGTGAAAGGGCCAATACAACTTAATGAGATGACTGAGCGTAAGTTCAAGCCCCGCCTTCTTCGCAAAGAACCTCATCATCAACACTACTCGCCAAAACAACAGATGTATCTGCGCCAAGGTAACCCGATACCTTAAACAAAAGTCGAGCACAACCCTATTGAGGGGGCCCAGTGTGAAAGGATACGTGTACACGTTCAGGAATCCATCAACATGATCCGAGATGCCCTTATCCGGGGAAAGAGTCTGTAACACTACTCTCTCCCCCCATCCGTAATCTCTCCTCACTAAGGTGCCCCTCTCCTATCGAAGAAATAATCTTCAAGGAAGACTCTCTTTGATCATGAGCATCAGGAGCGGAACTCTCCCCTCTCTGCAGAACGGGCCTCAAAGTAACATTCATGGCAATGGCAAGACAAGAAGAACTGAAGCAGGAACATGCACAAATACTTTAGCGCTATGGTAATGAAGGGCTTAACGCCGAAACAAGAGGATAACTATCTAAAATGGGGATATCCCTAAATGAGCGGAGGCGACCCTATATATATATGAAGAAGCCACGCTTTAAGAAGCCAGCGACATCATCTCCAATCCCGAGGTGGTACCCGACCTCGAGGATCTCCATCAAAAAAGAAGCAAGGCTTTAAGAAGCCAACAACATCATCTCCAGTCTCGAGGTGGTATCCGACCTCTAGGACCTCCACCAAAAAGAAGCCAGGCTTTAAGAAGCCAACAACATCATCTCCAGTCTCGAGGTGGTACCCGAACTCGAGGACCTCCATCAGAAAGAAGTTAGACTATAGGAAGCATTTAGCATCATTGCAGGATTCGAGATGGTACCCTGTCTCGAAGGCTCCTCTTAAGAAGAAAAATAAGCACTTCGAGCTCCGTCCATAAGGGATCGACCTCAGGGTATCGCCTAAAGTCTGGCGACCCCTCACCTGGGACCTATTTACAACACCTTAAAGTCTATTTACATCATGTTCAAAGAGAGTTTTCAGGTGCCTAAAGCTAACCCTCACTCGGAGATCGCTCTCAAAAATTTCAAGGCTCGAGGTACTATTTTCATATGACCCAAGGGTCCCGACGGTCCGAATCTATCGGATCAATTCAAGCTTGGCCCGAGAAACAACAGAGGGCTCCGAGAGGTGCCGTTTTTATCAACCGAATGCCATAAAGAATGCTCGCACCCGGGTTATATATGGACAATAGTCAGCATAGACATACATTGGACAATAGTCAGCAGAGGCATACATTCAGAATCTCCACAAACATAAAAGAATATGGCAAGCAACAAAGACGAAAGTCAAGAAAATATCCTTATATTCATAAACGTTTGGTTACAAAAGCCCACAAAGGGTCCTTACACAGAAACAAAGAAGCAAAGGGGTACACATGGCAAAAGACTAAGAGCCTAGCCTATTCTCAAAGGTGCAACCTCGGCAGCAGCATCTTCGGATATCATCCCCGAGCGCAGGACCTCAAAGATAATATCTTCCAAAGCGCCATCCCCTCGGGAGTCTTATCTCGACCCCACATAATTACATCTTCAAAAAGGAAGATGTAGAAGGGGAAAGCGATGGAGAAGAACAAAATGACGGAGGAGAAGCCGAAAGGAGCGAAGAAGTGGCTGGGTGAAAAATCAGGCTAGTGTGAACTTCGCCAGTACTACTATTATAAAGCCACTTCTTGGGACATTGCCCCGGCACAGGATGCAACAGCTAATAGATAGTGTCACCACACCCAAGGAAATCAAAGTGGGTGTAGTGCATCGAGCTGGGGCAGGATGGTGAGCAGCGGTGTATAGTCCAAACACATTCCCCGGATGGGAGAAATCGGCCTCCCTGTCCCATCATCTCGGAACAACAACAACAACAACAACAACGAAACAACAAAATCTCGCTCGACTGAGGGAGGTTCAGGAGGTAGACCTTGGCACGGCCGATATGAGCACGGCCAGACGATCGCGAGGACAGGGCCTCAAACTTGGCGAACGATAGATAAGGATGGAAAGAAGAGAAGATATGGTAAATATGGGAAGGCACTTGGATGAATGGTTAATCCCAGGAGGTTCCCATTTATAGGAAGGGATGCAGCATAATCGAAGGCGCCACAATTGTCCTTGGAAAGCGTAACAGCAGGCGCATTTAATGCATCCTTGGGAGGTGAATCAGCGGCGACATTATGACTTCGAAGAGTGAGAAACTACAATGCTTTGAATGATCTTGGAAAAGCGAGACGACGGAACATTTTCGGTTATCATGAAGGCTTATGTCACACGTTACGTCATCAGTATGATGTCATCAAAATCGTTTCCCCTCACTTCATTCTAGGAAATGCGGAGACTATCTGTATACGGTGAAATCGGAGGGGCCAATTTCCCGTCATTAAAGCATTCCAGAAGACCATCTCGGAGCCCCGAGGCTGTAAAGTAGTGACCGAGTTCCCTCTCTCGAGGCTCGCCGATGCCCGACCTGGAGGCATTATTGATCGTGGCAAGGGTAAAGATGGGGAGTTCCCAAGACACGCGGCTAAGTCTGACAAAGCCTAGTCGGCCTACTTTGAACTGCCTACTCTGAACCCGAATCTGGGTGTCATGTCTGGCCATCCATCTCCAAATCTTTACAATTAATGTATTTTATACCGTGTAGGGATTCCCCTTCTATATAAAGGGGATCTTTGTTATTCTGTAAAGGGCGGCTGTTGCTCCAACTACTTCACACGAAATGTAGAAGAACTCTCTCTTTTTTCTCTCTAACATACTCTCTCGATATTGTTGCTCTTATTTATTATCTTCATACTTGTTCTTCATTTATTGCTTATCATTTGTCATAAAGAGCCTTTGGTGATTATTTTACAATTGTTAGCCCTTCCCCGATTGCCCTTAATAGCTCGAGCACGAGCCCAGTAGTCAACCTCGAGGCCCCGTACCGGTCAGTCCGAGGTCCCGATTGGCTAGCTCATCGGTTTAATTATCACTCTATTTTAGCTCACATTTCGTCTCTAAACTTCATACATACAGCATCATCTGCTTAAACAACTAGCATAAAAATAGATCACACATTTTTAGAGTCCCATCAACAAATTTAATTGTTCTTACCATTTTCACGGTAAACATGAATAATTATTTAGGTATTTAAATTAGGTTCTTGGCCATATTTAAAGGATCTTCAGGGACTGTTTTTCTTTTTTTTAAGGGGTGGGGGTGTGGCAGTGGGGTAGAAGAAGAAGAAGGGGAAAAACGAAAAGGGCACTGTCAATGATGAACCGCTTAGCATACTAGCGAAAATTGTATTGTTCTTAGGCTGTTGATAGAATGGTGTCAACACTTGGTAACCTCCAATACCTTGTTCTTGATAATACACTGTCACTTGACTTGCATCGTAGTAAACACCAATACTTTGGTTAGAATTTCTTGCGGTGACTTTGAAGTTTATTTGTGCATTTTCAGGTCCACCAATTCCTTGGCCTAAAGCTGGAACAGAGAATTCATTGTGGAAATTTCGTGGCCGATGAGGGCGAAGAAGAAACGCGTACAGGGAAAAGGGAGATGGAGGTGGGGGGTGGGGGAGGAAGAAGAAGAAGTGTACAAAATGTCTCTTTGCTTTTTTCTTTTTCTTTTTTGAACTTATTTTATCTTATCTTTTAATTTTATTTTTCATTCTTATTTTAATAATTTTTTTCTCCTTATTTTAATTATATCTTGTTCAAAATATTCATATGCACGCTCCTTGGTCGCATGAATTACACACACTTTGTCCAGCTCAACCATTTTGTTGCCACTTGTGCTTGGTCAACGAACAGAGGGGTTTAAAATATACATTTTGAACAAGTTAAAGTGTATAGATGAAAAAAGTAAAGTAGGAGGACCGACATAACAAAGTGTCACAACTATAGGTGCGATTTAGGCCATTTTGCCATAAAATGAAGCGGTTCAGTCGGATTACCTCCCAACAAGCGCTTGATTGAACGTCGCGGCACGACATGAATCACTTTCTGCCTCCACCTCGAGTTTGTGAATTGAACCCCCAATTTTTGATTCAAGCTTATGAAATAAATATAACTGGCCCAAGGAAACAATGTAGTATTCAACACTTCTTGGCCTTTAGATGAGGTGTATATGTAACGACACGGCCGGTCGTTTCGAGAGTTATAGCCCCGTTTCCCTATTTTTGCTTCATCCTGTGTCATTCAGCAATAGTATGATATGTTGGTTCGGGTCTTGAGTGGATTCGAAGAGGATTTGAGACACTTAGTCTATTTTGTGATGACTTATGTTTGGAAAGTTGACCAGATGTTGACTTATGTGTAAACGATCTCGTATGTGAATTCAGATGGTTCTGTTAGCTTCGTTAGGTTATTTTGGACTTAGGAGCGCGTTCAAAATGTGATTTGGAGGATAGTGGTAGATTAGGCTTGAATTGGCGAAAGATGAAAATTAGCAATTTTTGTTGGCTGTGGAAAGTTTGATATCGGGGTTGTAATGGAATTACGGAAGTTGGAGTAGGTTCGTGGTGTCATTTGTGACGTGTGTACAAAATTTCAGGTCATTCGGAGGTGATTTGATAAGTTTCGGCGTCGTTTGCGGAATTTGGAAATTTAGAAGTTCTTAGGCTTGAATCCGAGGGTAATTTAGTGTTTCGATATTTTTTTGAGTGTTCTGAAGGTTCGACCAAGTTTGTATGTTGATATCCACAATTTATACTTTCTACCTAGAGATACCGCATTTGTGGTCTAAATGTCACTTCTACGACGCCGCACCTGCGGAAAAACTATTGCAGGTGCGGTTCCCACTTATTCCTCAGAATCCGCTTCTGTGGTCACAATATCGCATCTACGATCTCGCAGGTGCGCTCCAAATCTCGCAGCTATGCTTTCAGCCAGCCTCAGCCTTGGCTACATCTGCGGCTCCCTCCCCGCTTCTGCGAGCTCCCACTTGCGGTTCCCACTCCGCAGGTGTGGTTATGACAGCTGAGTTCAACTTAAGCAATTCCTCAAATTCAAAACTTGTTCCGTCAATCACCCAAAATCAACCCGAGGCCCTCAGGACCACTACCAAACGTACCAAAAAGTCATACTTCGCTATAACGACCTGACCGGTTGTTTTGAGCTCAAGCGCGTCGTTCGACAGTTTGAGGCCATGATCAGCTTTACTTTAGGTATTATGACTTGTACGAGTGGGCGGAATTGAATTTCGGGAAGTTTGGAATTTATTTGGAAAGAAAATTCCCATTTCGGAAGCTTTAAGTTGAAAGAATTGAGTAAGGTTTGATTTATGAGTAAACGACCTCGGAATCGAGATTTGAAGGTTCCAGCAGGTTCCTATTATGATATTGGACTTGGATATATGTCCGGATTGGGTTTTAGATGACCCGGGAGCGTTTCGGCGCCTGTTGAGGAAGTTAGTATTTTGGAAGAATTTCATAAGTTTGGGTTGAAGTGCATTTCAGTGTTATCGATGTCCATTGGGATTCCGAGTCTGGGAATAGATCCGTATGGTGATTATGGTATTGGGAGCACGATCGGATGTCGATTTGGAGGTCCGTAGATCATTTTGGAGTCATTTGGCTAAAGTAAGAAATTTGAAAGTTTTAGAGAAGTTTGATCGAAAGTGGACTTTTTGATATCGGGGTCGGATTTCGATTCCCGAAGTTGGAGTAGGTCCGTAATGTCAAATATGACTTGTGTGCAAAATTTGAGGTCAACAGGATGTGTAGAATGAAGAAGTTCGAAGTTCTAAAGTTCATCAAGTTATAAATGTGTGATTCATGGTTCTAGCGTTGTTTGATGTGATTTGAGGCCTCGAGCAGGTACGCGTATGTTGTGGGACTGGTTGGTGTGATTGGACGGGGTCCCGGGGGCCTCAGGTTGATTCCGGGTGGTTAACAGATCGAATTGGAGTTGGGAGAAAGAGCTGAAGCCTACTGTCATCTGGTGTAACTGCACCTGCGAGGTCATGGCTACAGGTGCGGAGCCACAGAAGCGGCCAAAGGAGCGCAGATGTGGTTGAGAAGGGAGAAGGCTGGGACTGCATATTCATTCATCTTGCCGCAGAAGCGGGACCGCATCTGCGGAAGGAGAAATGCAGAAGCGGAATGAGGCAGCCTGGTGAAGGACCGCAGATGCGGTAGTGGGGCTGCACCTTCGGAACTGTAGAAGCGGTCAAGTGACCGCAGGTACAGAAAGGCTGGAGGCAGTGTGTTCTTTTAAAATGGGATTTGGCCCATTTTCCTTCATTTTTTCTTGGTTTGGGCGATTCCTGGAGGCTTTCAAGAGGGGGTTTTCATCATCAATGGAAAGGTAAGCCATCCCCATCTATTATGAGTTAAATACATTGATTATATATGTGTTTTAACATGGAAATTAGTAGAAACTTGGGGTTTGAGGGAAAAAACTAGAAAATTGGTATTCTAGGAGTTTGACCATGATTTTGGACATGAACTTGAGTGTTCGTGAGGTTGAGGGCAAACTTTATGTTTGAAAAATTTCGGAATCCGGGCTCGTGGGCCCGAGGGCAATTTTGTCAACTTTTTGATCGGGGTTTGAAATTGTTATAAATTGGATTATTGTGGGTAATTGAACATATATTAATGGGTTTACATAATTATTGGCTAGTTTTGGAGCGTTGTGCATCGATTTGAGTCTTCGGAAGGACGTGGAATTCCGGTTATGGAACTTCGGAGCGAGGTGAGTCTCCTTTCTAACCTTGTAAAAGGGAATTGTCCCCATAGGTGAATTAATTGGATATGTGCTTCTATTTGTGGGGGCTATGTATGCAGGAGGTGACGAGAGTCCATGCGTAGCTACTATTATGCTTAACTTCGGATAGTCTAGGACCCAAAAACATGCTTTACTTGTAATATTTGCATTCTTGTTGTCAATTTAAAATGGTTAAAATATATCGAACGTTTAAATGAATTTCTAAAAGACTAGACATCGTTTCTTGACTTTTAAAAAAGAAATGGCCTTTTCTTGGATAATTGCTCCTTGATGAATTCTTGATTGACTGTTTGAATGTGTTTATCTATTGTGGAACGGGCTGAACGCCTCGGTAAACTAAATAGATGCATCTATGATTTGCACCATTCGACCCTCTGGCAGTGCACAATTTAAATATTGTTGGATCGGGTCGTACGACCTCAACATGATTTGTGCATGCTTGTACTGCTAGACTTACAAATTTATAAATGATGATATTGCCTCCCTAGCTTGAGAAAAATGTATAAATGATGAAAATAAATTTGGAAATTTCCTATTAATGAATGAATTGTTTACTTGCTTCATGCTATTGAGTTACAACCGTTTCTATAAAAATCCTCAATTTACTATATTATCGGTACATTATTGGACCACTAGTAAGTGTCGAAGTCGACCTCTTGTCTCTACCTCTTCGAGATTAGACGGGATACTTACTGAGTACACGTTGTTTTTGTTCTCATGCTACACTTGCTGTGCATTTTTGGTTGCACAGGAAGATACGGAGACTTAGGTGAGCTGCATCTCTCGAGGCGACCCATAGCCAGCATAGTCTCTTTTAGTGTATTGTATTTACTCTCTAGTAGAGTCTTGCGGATCGGTACGAAGATGTCTGTACTTATCTTTGAGAGGCTACAGGGCTGTTAGGAGCACTTCTCTTCTTTATTCCTCATCGTGCGATTTGATTCCTTTGAGGCTTTTTCCTTTGTTTCCTTCCTACTCGGTCTTATACGATGCGAAGTGCATATTATAAATCAGGAATTGAGGAATTTTAATGGTACTACAGATGTGGTGCGGGATGTCTCTCCCCGCGTATTTGTTTGGGCTATTGACGTCGCCTTGCGGAAGGATAGTCTGTCATTTCTCCATGCGTGGAAGCAGAGTATGACTTGGAAGAAGGTTTTCTCAGTGCATGATTCAGAGATTTGGTATTGTATTTCTGGTGTAGGAAAGTCAATCGGACTATAGACGTTCAGGTTTGGGTTGATAGAGTAACGAGACTTGGTGTTTTCAAGTGTAGTGGAATTTCCATTTGCAGTGTGGTGTCGTCGCCCTCGATTGATTATGTTAAGTTCTCCGGTGTTATGATCTTCTACGAATCGCTTGTGGGGCAGGATATTGTGAGATAGTACTGAAGAAGCGGTTGTCAGAGATTGTGGGATGCGGTGGTTCAGGATTGAATAGATGTTTCTAATGTCGACGGCTCGAGAAAAGATGATCTTCGGAAAATTTTAAAGTTAGTAGCGGTCTATTGGTTCAAGTGCTACTAAGATAGATTTTGATCTAAGGCATCAGCTGAGCAGCAAAGGATGAGGAAGAACATGTGGAAAGTGTCATGTGGTGGTTAAACTTCTAGAAGGCCAGGTGTAAGAGGTGGAAATCGAGTAGTTTCGTAAAGAAGGGAGTTTGCCCAAAGTGGGAGAGTGACAGAGTAGCATATGGGTTCCGTGGTAGGATAACTACACACATTGAGGAAAGGTTTAGAGCGAATCTGGAATTTTAGCGGATGGCGATTGGGTTCACAGGCTTAATTTGAAATACTGGCTATTATACGACGGGAGATTTGATGCAACAGAATTTAGTTGCTCCATATGAGGAAGGATGCAACATGCCTTCGAATTAGGAGATATTGTCGTGTATTTAGTTGATGTCCATGTGGAATGAACGGACTTGTGCAGCTAGTGAATGAGCATGGGCTCAGGACGGGTTACTGATTTCATAGTAATTGTGCATTGCAGCGTTGTTGGGAGATGTCGGCATGTAATTCCCATAGGTGGGTTATCTCCTGTGAGTAGGTCAGCAATCGCGTGGTTGGAAAGGCTTCTGCGAAGAATTCTACTGGCTATTCGGTAAGAAGTCGAATATGAGAATATTGCTAGAGATTCAGAGCGTTCATGAAATGTTGACGGAAGGATTTCGAGGAATTTGGCAGGTTAGTTGTGCAAGATCACATCACCAATGAATAAAGAATCATGGTGGGTTCCAGAGTTGTGTAATAGTAACTTCAAGCTAAGTGGGAGAGTCCCACCTCCTGCGATTGGGTTGCACGATTTTCTACTTGGGAGGTTTCGGGTTATCGATGTATTGGTAAGTTATCACAGCTAAGGGAAAAGAACATGAGTGGTAATATGAGCAAGGGAATTGGCAGAGGTGTGCTATTGCTGGCCTTATTGACTCATGTTCAGGCTTTGGGAAGATTCAGGATTTATGCTTCGTGCAGAGGTGATTTGCAAGGGAAGTGATTCAGTCAAGTGCTTCATTGAGATGGGTGTTCATGTGCCAGCGGAGCCTTGGAGTTGGTTATATTCGGGACTGAGCCAAAGTGGGTGACTCTCAACAGTGGTCCTAGTGAATTCAATGATTAAAAATGTGGTGCCTAAGGATTCAAGCTCGCAGTATGGTTAAACATCGAGCTTTTGTAGCAGATTATGATAAGAGGCATGGAATGTTCTATGTTATTTTCGCCTTGCAGTGTAGCATTTGGAAGAATGAGAGGAAATGACTACGGATTCGTAGAGGAGTTATCAGAATGGGCGTGCCAGTAGAGGATGCGAGTGTGCGCTCAAGGAAGGTATGAGATGGTTCGTGTGTTTTGAGACAGCGTGGTCTCGTGATGCAAGGCCACTCGGGATAAGTGCGAATTGACTGTATTATGTTGAATGAAGTTAATATTATTTCTAAGGTAATTATGGATAAATGGGAAGAAGTTAGATTGGTTACCCATAGTGTAATTGGCATATTGGTGGTAGTGATCAGCTCCTTCACCGTGATTAAATTATGCATGTGATTCATGACGGTACGTATGAGGCTTATCGGCCACCTTAATTGATTTAATTGGAGGCATTCAAGTATTATGTCCTGTTATGTGAGAGGCGGATCCCGGAAGGGTTACGGTGGTTCAGACCACTACTTGAGGATTTGCATGTCCTACGGTTATGAGAAGTTACTCGTGTGTTGCTATGGTTCTCTTGGAATGAGTTAAGTAAAAAGTTTGTAGGTGATGAAGTGTTTACCCTATTAGCGGTTCAGGAGTTATGAAGAGATTCTGGCTCTATCGCATATTGGCATGTTAAGTGCAGTGAGCGGTATGAAATTTGGAAGTGATAATCAAGGTTGCAGTTCTGTCTTGACAAGGATGCCTTGAGCTCGGATGAGTAGGAAAAGGATTGGGATGTGTAGAGTAAGATGGTATTGTCTTCAGCATAACCTGAGATCGGTGTTTTTGTAGGAGGCTTTGCATCTTGGTTACAGATTCTTGTTATGCTTTACAGCGTTAGTACGGCCGGTGGTATGGATGTGCAGACTTGCTATCTGGTGCGGAAGGTCATGGGGGCGTGTCTCACGGGAAGATTGTATAAGTGTGACATGCAGTCACTTGATTGATTGAACATTTAAAACAAGTGTGAAGATTGTGGTAGTATCACTAATTCGAGAATTTATGCCTGGAGGGCACTCGGTTTATTGGACTATGGACGGTGGAGGTTAGCTTCGGTTATTATGGTTGTTCTTGGGTGTTATGAGGAAAAAGAGGTTATTATGGACCCATGAAAGGATATTAGTCTAGTTCGGTGTGATCAGAATCGGCTTGAGGTTTGTGGATGGACTTAAATATGAATATGGGCTCTATATCGGGTCAAATGTGTTCATTTCAGCATAGCACTCCTTATAGAGGAGTATTCGGTCATTTGATGTTATTTCGTCGTCAGCTATTTCATGTAATACTAGATGGTTCCGTGCAAGTTGTGAAGCGGCTGGATAATTTCTTATGTGTTGAGGTTTCGCGTAGCGGTGGTGTTATGTGAGCAGGATGGCTATTGAGATTCAGGTCATATATCGCACCTCAGTTGTGCTTGAGTTTTGTAGCTTATGGCGCTATATGTCTCCCCAGGGATGGTAGTATGCACTTAGCGTGCTTGTGGCCGATATTCGGTATTTGGTAGTAGTGAGCAATTTAGCTCGGTGTGTATCTCCTTATGTGAGTTCTACGTGTGGATCGGGTGGTACGCCGCCATGGGTATGTTGTTTGGATGGAGTTGCACGCCGCAACAGTATGATGTTCCGCAACAGTATGATGTTAAGTACAGTTTTCTATATTCTAATTTTTGTGTGTTTTTATTCCCATTTTTCGAGGAAAGTTCATATCAGTTGAGTGAGTTGAGTAGTCCCTTCCAGAGTTCGATTTCCTTATGTATCATATGAGACTTTTTGTCATGTTTGGGGTAGCTTATTACTTGAGCAGTTCGTACTGGGTGAGACGAGATTATTGGATCTAAGATCAGTGCAATAGAATTCTATGAAGTATATTAAAGGGCAAATACCATTATTGGTTCAGAATGAGGTAATGATTCTTGTCAGGAGTATAGCCTCAATTAATTGTTGACTCGGCAGTTGGTTATGAATTTTTACATGTCTCTTCCGTCGTGGCGGTACCGTAAGAGTTAGAACAGGACTTATATGTGTCATGGGGTTCATTGTGAGCATCAGATTCCGGAAATATCGGCTATTATAATCGGGGAATGTTATTATGGTCTTGTGAATGATGTGCATGGTGTGAATTCAACAAGGGTGTGCAGTCATGTTCTGGTACATCGTGTGGTGATTGATATGGTGTTCGTTTGTTGGAAGTAGGCCTGGCAGAGAATTTTGGGTGTTGAAATATGGGCTCTAAACTTATTAGATTGAATGAAAGAGAATATCTTCAGATTTGCTCGAGCTAATATGCTCAACTGAGTTGTGCTAGCACGGTTAGGTGCACGAGGTGTTTATCAGTGATTGCAGACAACTCTAGCGTATTTTATAGCACATTCGAGGACGAACGTATGTTTAAGTGGGAGAGAGTATAAGGAGCCGATTGGTTGTTTTGAGCTCAAGCGCGTCGTTTGGCAATTTGAGGCCATGAGCAGCTTCACTTCAGGTATTATGACTTGTACGAGTGGTCGAAATTGAATTTCAAGAAGCTTGGAATTTATTTGGAAAGAAAATTCCCATTTCAGAAGCTTTAAGTTGAAAGAATTGTGTAAGGTTTGATTTATGAGTGAACGACCTCGGAATCGAGACTGGTCATTTCATGTTAGGCCTTCACGCTGATATTGTTGAGACCCGAGTGGTCATTTCTTGCTATCAACTCATTAGTTTCATTGATATTCTGTACTCAGTCTTATTCATGCATATCATATCATGTCTTAGTCTTAGTTGTTATTATTTGGCACATCATATCATTGTTCCGGGCTAGTTTCATGTCATTGTGAGCCTGTGTGTGAGACTGGAGAGTGATGACTGAGTGAGGCCGAGAGCCTAATTATGAGTGATAGTTACGGGATCAGACTGCACGCCGCAACATTTATGTTGATGATTATGATAGCGCTTCGGCTGTAGGAGCCCCTCCGGAGTCTGTAACACACCCCTAGTGAGCGCATATGATATTATTGAGGGTTGGATTTCCCTGGACATGGATTTGTCCGAAGTGTTGATATTTGGAGATGGATATCTCCAGAGGGTTGGATTACCCTTTTCCTTAGTAGCGAGTGACTTATAGTCAGCGATGAGTATGTTTCGGGATGGATTTCCCTAGGCTTGATGGCCATATGCGGTACCGAGTCGTTGAGTATGTATATATATAACTGGAGATGGATTTCTCCTCAGGGTTGGATTACCCTTCTTCCTCGGTACTGGTTGACTTGCAGTCAGTGTTGTATATGTTCCAAGATGGATTTCCCTGGGCCGGATGGTCATATGCAGTAACGAGTGGTTGAGCACTTGAGAGTGGGAGCACATGGTGCATTTCATACATTCTCTGCATTGGCATGTAGAGTTAGCTGAGCTTCATATCCCACATTTTTCAGATCTGCATTTATTTTACTGCTTGAGCTGTATACCTGAACTGATAGCATGCCTACTTTTTCTGCACAGTTTATTTCAATTACTTATCGAGGTTAAGTTCGTCACTACCTGTCACGACCCAAACTGATGGGCCGCGACGGGTGCCTGAGTCCTACCTGTCAAACACCCCTAAGCATGCATCTAAGATATGAACATGAATAACATCTGTTGAATTACGAAAATAACATACATGAAGGAAACCTGCCAACAAGGCATATGTACATATACATGCAGAATATAGTGGGCGAGCCGGCAAGGCTGCTATAGACAACTATACATCCAAAACTGAAAGCCGACAAGGCCACATACAACCCAGCTAGACATATTGTCCACAGACCTCTAATGAAAACACAATTGTACAAAGACGGGATTGAGCCACGTCATTCCCAAAATCAAAAGCAGCACCGGATCAAGTGGAGCACGCCGACTCTCGCTGATCAGGGATCCTAAGAAGGGGGACCGTCAGCTTGCCTACCTGCACCTGCGGGCATGAAATACAAGCCCCGTGAAATAGGGCGTCAGTACGAAAAATGTACTGAGTATGTAAGGCATGAAAATTAGTACGTAAAAGACATAGATGAACATGGAATATAGAAACACGTCTTTAAATCTGAATAACTTTATAAATTCTAAAACATTTATAATGTCATGCACGTGCGTATAAATGTCGTGCCATGCATTGGTATAGGTGTACATTATATCATCAAGCTACTGAGGGCATCCTATCATATCATCTCGGCCACTGTGGGCAACATCATCAACATAAACCAGCTAATCAGGTGGTGGTGCGTATATAACGCCGTAACCTTTATCCATATCCCATATACATATATTTACATATATACGCGTATATAACGCCATCTGGTCATGGGTCAATGCACATGTATAAATGGGTGAAATGCATGAAAAATACGTAATAATCTCAATATTCCTCCCGGATAAACTTTTTCAATTGCGTATTATTCTAAGTCCCATGAACAGAAAATAATAATACTTCTTATGGGGAATCAAAAATATAGACACCCTTAGTATTTTTATGAATAGAGTAATTTATGGGAACTGTGCGTTTGCTCGTTTCTTCTGTATAATTCGGACCATGCCAAAAGAAAAAAGGGATGACTTTAACATACATGTTCCTTGAATTATTTGCACGAAATGAAGCTTTTGCTTGAATGAAAGAATGAAACTTATGCTTCTTTGAACTTGAACGAAATTGACGCTTGGATTCTATAAAATTGAAACGAAATTGTTTCTGCTTGTCTAGATTTTGGGACGTTAGTCCCTTTTGTCCAAATCAAGAAAGCTAACTTCTGATCTTTCACGTTACTTTGAATAAATTGAACAAAATTTCAAGCTCCTTACTTTGATGAAGTGATGAACGACTTTGTTTCTGCTCTTGAATTTTCAAACCAAGAAAGAAGCCTTTTAATGTTATTTGTTATCATCTTTTGACCCATAATGAATTGTAATCAACACTTATGTCTTGTTTTGGATGCCTAGGTTGCCACCTAATACATAGAGTGACTAAGAGTCACCTTATGCTGCCACGTCACTTGGGGGTAAGTTATTAAGTTTTTATCCACTTATTAGTTAATTGGGTAATGTCCTGTTATCCGGTAATTAATCAATTACCCACATAATTTAAAAATTATTTCAAATTACTTAAAAATACTACCCGTTCATAATATACTTTATACATCGTACTACTGTGGTAATATGGTACCTTGCATGGTACTGTCTATAATTATCGGGTATTATCGCTCGACCCGTATTTTATCCCAAATTGGCCACTTCCAACGAAACTCGTTTTCTTTATTCGTGTACCCTTTTATCCTTCATGACACTTATTTCTCGCTTGCTATAATTAGCATAACTATACTAACCTCAGGATAATCTCACCCCTGAGACTACGTCGATTAACTGAAGACGAAACTTCTAACGTACGAAAACGCGAGATGTAACATCCTGCCCCCCTTAGAAACATTCGTCCTCGAATGTTCAACTCCCCGAGATCTATATAACTTTGGCAGGGTCGCCTTTTCAAGGATGCTACTACCCACTCTTCCTGTAGAAACTCAATAATTTAACGCCACATAGGACTTTAATTATCAATAACGACTATGGCCTCACACGACCAACGACAATAACCAATACAACAATGTATACACGTACCTTATTGTTGTGATGTCCCACTCGGACCCTTCTCCAGAGGAGGAAATAAGTAGGGATATCTAGACTTCATGTTTTCCTCGGCCTCCCAAGTCATTTCTTCCATATTGTTGTTCCTCCAAAGTATTTTCACGGAGGCTACCTCCTTATTCCGCAGCTTGCGGATTTGTCGGTCTAAGATGGCAACCGGAATTTCCTCGTATGACAAGTCTTCTGTAATCTATACATCATCCTTGGGCACCACACGGCTAGCATCGCCAATGTACTTCCGTAACATAGATACGTGAAAAACCGGATGGACAAACTCCAACTCCGAGGGAAATTCTAACTCATAAGCTACTTGGCCCACTCTCCGAATGATCCTATAAGGCCCAATATACCGTGGGCTAAGTTTACCTTTATTGCTGAACCTCATTACACCCTTCATAGGTAACACCTTTAGGAATACCCAGTCATCAACCCCGAACTCTAAATCTCGTCGGCGCACGTCAGAATATGACTTTTGATGACTCTGAGCAGTCAACAGTCGATCCCATGTAATTCAGATTCTCCAACATCGAACCACCCTATTAGCGACCTACACTTCCGTCCGTAAAGAGCTTCGTATAGATCCATCTGCATTCTGGAATGGTAATTATTATTATATGTGAACTCAATAAGCGGCAGATGATCATCCTAGCTACCTTTGAAGTCCATTACACAAGCTCGTACATATCCTCCAGTGTCTGAATAGTACGATCAGCCTGTCTGTCTGTCTGGGGATGAAATGCTGTACTAAGACTTACTTGAGTCCCCAATCCTTTTTGGAAGGACCTCCAGAAGTTAGCTATAAATTGAGCTCCTCTATCCGAGATAATAGATACAGGGACACCATGCAGTCGTACTATCTCCTTAATAAAAAGCCTTGCATAATCCTCTGAGGAATATGTAGTTCTAATAGGCAGAAAACGGGCTGACTTTGTAATTCTATCAACAATCACCCATATCGAATCGAACTTACGCTGGGTACGAGGTAAGCCTACGATGAAATCCATATTGATTACTTCTCATTTCTAAGTCGGAATCTCCATAGCTTGCTACCCACCGGGTTTTTTATGCTCAATCTTAACCTGCTGACAGTTAGGACACTGAGCAACAAATTTTGCTATATCCTTTTTCATTCCGTCCCACCAATACACTTCCCTGACATCATGATACATCTTTGTTGCCCCTAGATGGATAAAATAACGAGCATAGTGAGTTTCTCTCATAACTTGCCAATGCAACCCTGCAACATTAGGCACACATAATCGTCTCGATATCTGAGGACCCCATCTTCTGTAATTTCAAACCGTGTCTTCTCCTTCTGAAGGGTGGTATCCCTGTAATGAACTAACACAGGATCCTCGTACTGGTGTTCCTTTACTTCAGTTACTAAAGAGAATGTTGTCGTATCCTGAAGAGTAATTCCAATATCACTTGAGTCCTGTAACCGAACTCTAAGACTAGCTAGCTGATGAACCTCATGGGCTATTCCCCTCTTTTCTAGCGGTAAATATAACAAGCTACCCATAGTTCTACGACTTAGGGCGTCGGCTAATACGTTTGCCTTCCCCGGATGGTATAAAATATCAATGTCATAATCTTTAAGTAGCTCCAACCATCTCCTTTGACGTAGATTCAATTCCTTTTTGCTTGAAAATGTACTGGAGGATTTTATGATCCGTATAAATATCAACATGAATGCCATACAAGTAGTGCCTCCACATTTTTAGTGCATGAATCACCGCGCCTAACTCTAGATCGTGGGTCGGGTTGTTCTTCTTATGCTTTCTTAGTTATCTAGAAGCATAAGCCACAACCTTACCGTGCTGCATCAGCACACAACCCAATCCAACGCCGGAAGCGTCACAATAGATCACATAACCATCGGTCCCTTCTGGGAGCATTAAAATCGGTGCTGAAGTTAATCTGTCCCTTAAGGCCTGGAAACTCCATTCGCAAGCGTCAGTCCATTAAAGCTTTGCTCCCTTCTGAGTCAACATTGTCAAAGGTGCTGAAAGGGAAGAAAATCCCTCTACAAATCTCATGTAATAACCAAGAGAGCTATGAACCTCCGTCGGTGTTGTGGGTCTAGGCCAAGTCTTTACTGCCTCAATCTTTTGTGTATCCACCCGGATGCCTTCACCCGAAATGATATTCCCAAGGAAAGCTATAGAGTTTAACCAGAATTCACATTTAGAGAATTTTGCATACAACTTCTCTTTTTGTAGAACTTTGAGCACAGTACGCAGATGATCTGCATGCTCAGCCTCTGAACGAGAATACACCAATATATCTTCGATAAATACAATTACGAATAGATCTAAAAAGTTCCTGAACACACAGTTCATCAAATCCATGAATACTGCTGGGGCATTGGTCAAACCGAACGACATAAACCGAAACTCAAAGTGCCCATATCCGGTCCTAAATGCTGTCTTTGGAATATCTTCATCCTTAACCCTTACCTGATGGTACCCGGACCTCAAATCTATCTTTGAAAAACACTTGTCACCTTGCAACTGATCAAATAAGTCGTCAATCCTCGGGAGCGGGTACTTATTCTTGATCGTCACCTTATTCAACTGTCTATAATCAATACACATCCGTAAGGAACCATCTTTCTTCCTCACAAATATCACAGGTGCTCCCCATGGTGATGTACTAGGTCTGATAAAGACTTTTTCAAGCAAGTCCTTTAGTTGTTCTTTCAACTCTTTCAGCTCTGCGGGGGCCATTCTATAGGAAGGAATAGATATTGCGTGAGTATCTTGTAGTAGGTCAGTAGTAAACTCAATTTTTCGCTCTGGCGGGAGATCCGGAAGCTCATCAGGAAAAGCATCGGGAAACTCATTCACCACCGGGATGGGCTGAATGGTTGGTGACTCCACTTTCATATCTTGAACCCGAACTAAGTGATAAATAAAGCCCTTATTGATTCTCTTCCTTGCCTTGAGATAGTAAATGAATCTTCCTCTCGGCAATGCCGTATTACCCTTCCACTACAAAATAGGTTCCCCTGGAAATTAAAATCGGACTATCTTTGATCTACAATCAACTTTGGCATGACAAGAAGATAACCAATCCATACCCATTATAACATCAAATTCTACAATATCTAACTCGAATAAGTCTGCTACGGTAGATCGACCATGAACTACTATTATACAACCCCTATATACTTGCTTAGCTATCATTGTGTCCCCAACAGGTGTAGACACCTCAAAAGGATTAACAAATTTAGGTTTTATTCCAAATTTACTAGCAACCAACGGAGTAACGTATGATAAGGTGGAACCTGGGTCAATCAGTGCATATACATCATATGAGGAGACTGATAATATACCTGTAACAACATCAGATGATGACTCCTTGTCATGTCATCCTGCCAACGCATAAATGCGGTTCTAAGGATTGCTCGAACTAGATGCACCGCCTCTGCCTTTACTACGACTCATTGGTACTTGTGGACCTTGCCTACGGGGGCGTACTGATGATGACGAACCAGCTACAGATCCCGCTGGTTGGGCTATGCTTGCATCACCTCTCATCGAACAATCCCTCATTACGTGGCCCGGATAACCACAAGTATAACAAACACCTAATCCCATACGACACTGCCCGGTATGCTGCTTACCACATTGAGCACATCGTGGCAAGGGCGGCCTCATCTGATTTGACTCACCCCTATACTGAGAACCTAAGGCCCTGGAATTCTAACCAGACCCTGAATATGTGGAACGATTAAATCTCTTACCGCCAAACTGAGGGGGTGCGCTAGCCGATGGCTGGGCTGGATACCATGGGTACTGTTGCCTCTGACCACCACGAAACTCACCAGAAGGACCCGAAGACCTCGCTCTTTTATTCTGGGCCCTATCATACTCACGATCGGCCCTCTGTTTCTGTTTACACTCCTCTACACCCTGAGCGTATGCATGAATACGAGAAATATCCATGTTTGGATGAAGCGAGACCAACATACAATCGTTAAGCAAGTAAAGCTTTAATCCTATCACGAACCAGTGAACCCGATCCTCCATCTTAGATACAATAGTGGGAGCATACCTAGCCAACGAATCAAACTGAAGATTGTACTCCTGAACACTCATGTTACCCTGCCGAAGGGTCAAGAACCTATCAACTCTGGCCCGTCTAGACTCTGGTGGCAGATAATGACGAAGAAAAGCTTCTGTAAACTCCTTCCATACTGCTGGAGGAGCATCCCACCTCTAGATAATTCCCAAGACTCGTACCAATTAACCGCAACATCTCGGAGTCTATAGGAAGCTAGCTCAACTGACTCAGTCATAGTGGCCTTCATTACCCTTAATGTCCTCTGCATTCTATCAATAAATACCTGAGGATCCTCATTTGGATCTGCTCCAATGAATACCGGAGGGTCTGATGTTTTAAGCGTCAATACCACACAAGAGGGGGGGTGATTTGTGTGGTACCCAATTTTTTCTTAACTGAACGATAGAAGGACCCGGTTCTTCTAGGTGTTCCACCTACTACTGTTTGCGGAATAATAAAATACTGAAATAAAGAACACAGAGATTTTTACGTGGAAAATACCTGGCTCAAAAGGTGAAAAAATCACGACCTACTACTCCGCAAGATTTTCCTAAACTTCCACTAAAATTACTGAGCCAAAATAGCATTTACAAAAACTCTTTGTAAACCTAAGGATTAACTCTAATCCCGTTGTGGTACACAGCCTCAACTGCTGCGACAACTTCAACTTAACTCTAACTTGAACACTCTAGGTACCTAATACAATTGCTTCTATGAAAGCTGAAAGGTACAATGTTAAATCACCTACTACAATTGAACTCGAATAAAAGATATACACTTGGAACTGGTTCTTCTATCTCGTTCAAGTAGATTCAGGAGTGCACACTCAAATCACACATAAATTGCTTGCAAAATCGCCTTGCTCTTTTGCTCTCAATTTAAGTTTAACTTCTGCGTATGTGCATACCTGTAAAAGAGAACAACACTGACATTTAATAGGTTAGTAATCAGAGTTTGATTGGGATTCAATTGCTGCTCCTCTATCATGGAAGAGTTCATAATGATCTCAAACTCTAACACTATCTTCAGCCTAGATTGTGTTCTCTTCATATAACATGCAACTTTTTTGATCAGATCAGGAGATACTGCTGCTTGATCAGTAGGACTTATCTCTTTCACGTGCATCTCACATGTATAGGTTGCTCATGACTGTGCTTCACAAGATGAACCCGGTCCATGTCTAAGTTCTTTTGTCAATCTTCAAAACTTCACATGTTCTTGGGCCAACAAATTCCCCCTTTTTGATGATGACAAACTCTGTGCTTTTTACTTATTTGAAACCTGTAAGAACTCAACTTAACCATCAATACGAAATTTAGAAAATTCACTTATCATCAAGGACCAGGTTAATTAGGTTATAAATATCACTTATTTCAGAATGTGTAAAGCACAATATCTCTTCCCCCTTTTGGCATCATTGAAAAGTTGCCTACAAAGTATGATTCCCAGATTTTAATAAGTACTCATGGCCACTGGGGCAACTACAAGTGCAATCATGGTTTAATATCAGTAATCAAGCAAACATATTTAAACTATCAAGGATAGATTAACATTGAACATGAACAAGAGCAAAACAGTAGTTATCATTGACAAAGATATGTTGCCACCAACAATCCTTAAAAAGAAAGAAAAACATTCAAATCATGAGCAAAAACAAAAGATAGAAAAATCCCTAATCTGGGTCACTGAGGTACTGAACAAGTTCAAGAGACAAAAGCTAGGAGTCCTAAGGCTTGGAGGAACTAGAGGGTTGGGTTTGGTCTTGGAGAAGGTTCAGCATGTTATGAAGAATTCAATCATTCTTATCCTTTTCTTTGGTAAGCTCAGTTCTGAGACCATCCCTCTCAGTTTCCAGTTCAGCCACACAAGCCTTAAGCCTAGCTATTTCAGCAACCTTGGTTGCACATTCCTGAACCAGAGTCCTGACTTTGCTGTTGATGGGTGTCTTCTGGGATGAACCAGGTTCATTTGGGATGGCATTGACTGCATAGTCACAAGCAAGAAGAGTATTGATGCCAAAGTGATCCTTGATCGATGCCATTTCCCACTTCTTCAAAGGCACATTGCAACTATCCAGCACAGTAGTCAAAATAAAGCCATAAGGGGTAGCATGAGCCTTTGAGCCATTGATGACCCTGTCCTGCAGCTTGATGTTGAAGGCAGGCCAATTTATTTGCCTTCTACTTTCCAGGCACTCCATAAGAACTAGATCCATGTAATTGGCAATGTGCCTTCTCTCCTGTCTAGGCAATAAACACATGTTGACAAATTCAAACAAGACCTTGTGCTCAAGCCTCATTTCACTTTTCTGCACAGCCATGGCTTCATTCACATCATCAGACTCACAAAACCTCCTGGTAATTGCAAGAGCAGTAGCGAGAAAGTCCAGGAAAGGCCACCTTTGCCTTGTATAGTAATCAAACCCTTCAGATTGTATGTCCAGGATCTCTCCTAGTTTCTTTGCATCAAACTGCACTTGAACTCCTTTCACCAGGCTACTAACCTTGCCATCCTTAACCACAGCATTAGCCATAAACTCAATTAGCTCATTTCTTGCTAGCCTACCATCCATTTGAAGGACCATGTCCTTCCATCCCTGAGCAGCTAAAGCACCCACCAATCTTATCATTCATGGTTCCACCAGGTCTTTCAGCAGTCTACCGTTTAAAATCTTTCTTTTGCCAAACATGGCAAACTTATCTTGTTCCTTCTCAGAATCAACTTCGTCTTCTCCACTCCAGTCCTCATCTTCAGAAATTTCTGATTGTTTGTTTTTCACTGCAGATCTTGTCCTTTTGGCTAGTGTAGGTTCAACAACCTCAGACACAGAGGAAGACTTCTTGGAGGAAGTCTTGGCCTTTTTGGGCTTGGGGGTCAGAACCTCCAATGATGTACCCCTTTCTTGATGGACCAGTTCCATCTCCCCTTCCTCACCAGCCTCTAAGGATTCTGCAACCTTTCTCTTTCCTTTATCAACTCTCTTTTTCTTACTTTCAGCTAAAGCCTTTGTAGATCAGCTTCACTCTGTTTCACCCTGTTTCTTGTGCCTCTACCCTTTGGCAATGAAGAGACAGTAGGTGTTGGGGAGGAAGCCTTTCTCTTCTTAGAGGATTTGGGAGCACTAGGAGCTTTAGATGTGGTAGAGCATCTTTTCTTTGAATCATAACTCTCCCCAACTTTTTTCAACACGTCTGCTAGGGTTTCTTCAATGGATGAACCAAGTTCATCTCTTTGTGATCTTAAGTTAACCAACCCTTCCGCCGCTTCCCCAAAACCACTTCCCCCTGACTTTTTGACACATTATTCTTCAAGTTCTTGTTCAGCCCCACAGATAGCAGGCACAGACAGTCCAGCAGTGGGTGACTGATCAACCACTCATTTCCCAATTCCCCTCACTTCACCACATGCACCCTCTCTCTCTCTCTTTGTTTTTCAGAATTCTTTTTACCTCCACTCCTTCGTATCTCAGGCAATTCAACATCCATAATGGGTCCAACCAGAACAAACTTAGTCTCTAGGTTTTCAGTCACAGATAAACGTACCTTAGAAGGGGATTCTTATGTCCTTTCAGAGTCAGAAGACCCAAGTCCTTCCCCCTCACTTGTAGATTTGTATGACTCAGAATCAGAATTGGAGTCGGAGACTGGGGCCTGGCTTTCCTTCAATCTCTCATTTAATTTATTCCTAAGAGCTCCAGTTGCTACTGTTTTTCGAGCAAGCATTTTAACCCTTCTCAGCCTGGGTTTGGGAGTAGTGCTGGGTGGAGGAGAGGGAGATGAATTAGATGGAGTAGGTTGTGGAGGAGTTCCAGGATTATCTTGTGGGTTAGACATGATCATTGAGTTTTGAGAGAATTATGGAGTTAGAATTTTGGAGAAGAAGATAGCAGGAGAGAGTAGAAAAATGACAGTCTTGGAATTATAGAGTTGGCAGAGAAATGATGTGTATTTAAAGAGAGATACACATTTAATGGGTAATGACAGCTTTCTCAGTGGTCAATTAGAGGTCTAATCAACCTGAAATTCCAAGTTTGAATGATCGGTTTATCTTCCCTAGATTTTAGGCAATTTTTTTCGGTTTAGAGTTCTAGGCAGACGGAACTGGTTCAAAGCTAACGGATAAAATTTTCTAGGAGTTTAACAAATGTAGGACTTCTGCTCATGATTTAAATATTTATATTTCTAATTGTGCAGAGTATGGAAAACATACCTTTGCTTTCAGATGAACTTATACTGATGAACCAGGTTCTTCATTTAGAATTCTCTTGAACATGCCTCAAATTACCATAATAGAGAAAATTTTGTAAGAGATCAGCGAGTCATATTAACACATGTCACAGGAGTATACTAACTAAAGTATGAAGCTGAGTAAGAAATAATCTAGATATTTACACAAGTTCAGAGTTCCTAACCAAATTTTTTATTTATTATTTTTTTTCATTGTGCATTCTGATTTGGACCTATTACGTGATCTTAATCATCCCTAATTCCAACTTGTTCCTCTCAAAGTTTTCTCTACTCAGTGCTTTAGTGAAGATGTCAGCAATTTGTTTATCAGTAGCACAAAATTCTATGGAGATCAATCCTTTCTCATAGTTATCTCTTAAGAAGTGGAATCTAACATATATGTGCTTAGTCCTCTTATGATGAACAGGGTTCTTTGTCATACTTATAGCACTAGTGTTGTCACAGAATATAGGAATGCAACCCACTTTAATACCAAAGTCTATCAGCTGCTGTTTAATCCATAGCAATTAAGCACAACAAGAGGCAGCAGCAACATATTCAGCCTCAGCAGTGGATAAGGTCACTGAATTGTGCTTTTTAGTTGCCCATGATACAAGACATGAACCAAGAAAATGAGCCATACCTGAGGTGCTTTTCCTATCCACAAGAAAACGTGCATAATCAGCATCAGCATACCCTACTAGATTGAAATTACTACCTTTTGGGTACCAAAGACACAGATCGGTAGTGCCTTTCAAATATCTCAGTATCCTCTTGACAGCAGTCAAGTGAGACTCATTTGGATTAGCCTGGAAGTGAGCACAAAGCCCTACACTGAAGACTATGTCAGGTCTGCTGGCAGTAAGATACAAAAGTGAACCAATCATACCCCTATACAACTTCTGATCAACAGATGAACCAGGTTCATCTTTGTCTAATTTGGTGGCAGTTGCAATGGGGGTGTCTATTTCCTTTGATTCATCCATTTTAAACATTCTGATCAACTCATTTGCGTATTTCTGCTGATGGATCATGGTTCCATTTGGGCTTTGTTTGATCTGTAAGCCTAAGAAAAAGTTAAGCTCACCCATCATACTCATTTCAAACTCACTCCCCATTAATTTGGTAAAATCCTTACTTAGCTTATCAGTTGTAGCACCAAAAGTTATGTCATCAACATATATTTGTACCACAAGAATATCCTTACCTTTTTCCCTCAAGAACAAGCTACTATCAATTTTACCTCTTTTGTAGCCATGTTCAAGCAGGAATTTATACAATCGTTCATACCATGCTCTGGGAGCCTGCTTGAGTCCATAGAGAGCCTTGTCTAATTTGTACACATGCTCAGGACATTCCTTGCTTTCAAACCCTGGAGGTTGTTTCACAAACACTTCTTCTTTTAGGTATCCATTTAGGAAGGCACTTTTGACATCCATCTGATGAAGAGTGAATTCCATGTGTGCTGCAAAGGCTATGAGGAGTCTTATTGCTTCTAGTCTTGCAACAGGAGCAAAAGTCTCATCATAATCTATACCCTCCTCTTGGTTGTAACCTTGTACCACAAGTCTTGCCTTATTTCTTGTAACAGTTCCATCTTCATCAAGTTTGTTTCTGAAGACCCATTTTGTGCCAATGACTGATCTGTCCTTGGGTCATGGAACTAGATGCCAAACTTGACTTCTCTCAAATTGATTGAGTTCATCTTGCATTGATTTACCCAATCTGCATCCTGTAAAGCCTCAACAACATTTTTAGGTTAAATAAGAGATAGGAAAACATCAAAAGCACACAATTCTTTAGTTGTGATCTAGTTTTGACTACAGAGGTTGGATCAGTTATTATGTTCTCAATGGGATGAGAACTTTGATACTTATGAGGTTTCACAACCAACTGATTTCTGCTAGATGTTTCTCCCATGTTCTGTTGCTGAGGAAAACAGGGTTATGAACAGGTTCCTTTAGGGGATTGGTTTAAGTTCCTCTTTGATCAGTTCCCCCTGTCAGGTTGCCCTGGATAGAAGAACCTGTTCCATCACATGTTCCTTTCTTTGGTGCCACTTTAGCCTGTGCCTGGACTTCACTCAAATCTCTTACCAGCCCAATAGCCTGAAAGAATGTTAGTTTATCAAACACTACATGCACACTTTCTTCTACACACAAAGTTCTTTTATTGAACACTTTATATGCTTTGCTATGTGAAGAATACTCCCTCATCACTTCTGGGATCAAACTTACCTAGGGAGTCTATTCCATTTTTGTGCACAAAGCACTTACATCCAAATACCCTAAGATGGGATATATTTGGCTTTCTCCCTTTAAGTAACTCATATGAAGTCTTCTCTACAAGAGGTCTAGTCATGCACCTATTGATGATGTAACATGCAGTGGTTACAGCCTCTGCCCAGAAGCTGTGAGGCATTTTACTAGATGTTGGCCCAATATCAATTGAAGTTTTGAAGAATGACAAATGAACTCAGTAAAGGACCAGGTCCATCTTAGGGGACACAGTTTTTATGGCCCACGCACATGAGATGCACGTGAAGAAGATAAGTCCTTGGGGATCAAGCAGCAACATCTTTTGAATATCTTCTAACCTGATCGAAAAGATTGCATATGGGATAAGGAGAAGATGTCTCCTTATAAGAAGAGAACACATTCGGATAAGGGTTGGAGTTTGGATTGGTCTAGGACTCAAACTAAATGGAGGATCAGAAATTGAGTTACAATCCAACTCTAATTACTAATCTAATAAATAACTGAGTTGTTCTCTTTTACAGGTATGCACATACGCTGAAGTTAAGCAAAATTGAGAGCAAAAGAGCAAGGCTATTTTGTAAGCAATTTATGTGAGATTGAGTGTGCACGCCTGCAACTACATGAACAAGATAGAAGAACCAGTTCCATTGTGTTTATTTTTATTCTAGTTAAATTGTAGTTGGTGATTTAAAACTTGTACCTTTCCAGCTTTCATAGAAGCAATTGTATTAGGTACCTTGAGTATTCAAGTTAGAGTTAACTTGAAAGTGTCGCAACAGTTGAGGCTGTGTGCCACACTGGGATTAGAGTTAATCCTTAGGTTTACAAGAGTTTTGTAAATGCTGTTTTTGGCTCATTGAGTTTAGTGGATGTTTGGGAAAATCCTACTGAGTAGTAGGTCGTGGTTTTTTCACCTTTTGAGCCAGGTGTTTTCCACGTAAAAATTCTTGTGTTCTTTTATTTTCTGTATTTTAATTCCGCAAACAGTAGTAGTTAGAACACCTAGAAGAACCAGGTTCTTCTAGATCAAAAATTGGGTACCACACAAATCACCCCCCTCTTGTCGTGGTATTGACGTTTGGAACATCAAAGAAGCATAGTCCTAGCCATGTCTTCAAGTAGTCCTGTTCTTCTTTCAACTACTCCATTTTGTTGAGGAGTCCTAG
>NW_017673399.1:60493-78078 GCF_001879085.1 Nicotiana attenuata
TGGGTCCTATGACTAACCTCTGATTTTTTTTGCAGGCTCAAGTGAAAGAGAGTAGCCAAATATGGTACATGGATAGTGGCTGCTCAAAACACATGACTGGGAACAAGGACCAGTTCCTTTCACTTGAGAACCTGAAAGGAGGTAATGTCTCCTTTGGAAATGGAAAGAAAGGTGAGATCATTGGGGTTGGAATGGTAGGTAAGACAGACTCTCATTCCATTGAGAATGTCTACTTTATAGATGGCTTGAAATATAGCCTAATCAGTGTGTCACAACTGTGTGACAGAGGTAATCTTGTAGCTTTCACCTCTACCAAATGTTTTGTGATTAACCTTACCACTGACAAGATTGTTTTGCAGGGAAGAAGAGTTAACAATATTTACATTGTAGATTTGTCAACTCTTTCAGAAAATGAACTCACTTGTCTAAGTGTGCTAGTTAATGATCCCCTCCTGTGGCACAAAAGACTTGGCCATGCCAGTCTAAATCAGCTAAACAAATTAGTCTCCAAGGACTTGGTGATAGGGTTACCTAATATCAGGTTCAAGGAAGACAAAGTTTGTGAGGCATGTACAAGGGGGAAGCAGGTAAGGTCATCCTTCAAATCCAAGAAATTGGGAAGTACGCCCAAGACGTTAGAACTTGTTCATATGGATGTTTTTGGTCCAATGAGAACCTTGAGCAGAGGTGGAAAGAAATATGTGATGGTGCTTGTTGATGATTATTCTAGATTTACCTAGGTACTATTTCTAACATCCAAAGATGAGGCATTTGAAATGTTTACTGCCTTTGTTAGAATAACTCAGAAACAATTAGGAAATCAACTTGCATCCATTAGGTCTGATCATGGAACTGAATTTGAAAATGTAAAATTTGCTGAATATTGTGATGAAAATGGTATAGATCACAACTTCTCTGCCCCTAGAACTCCTCAGCCAAATGGTGTAGTTGAATGAAAGAACAGGACCCTTGAGGATATGGCAAGGACCATGCTTCTCTCTAGCAAATTACCCCACAGCTTCTGGGCAGAGGCTGTAAACACTGCATGTTACATAATCAATAGATGCATGACTAGACCTCTTGTTGGGAAAACTTCCTATGAGTTACTTAAAGGGAGAAAACCAAACATATCCCACCTTAGGGCATTTGGTTGCAAGTGCTATGTGCACAATAATGGAAAAGACTCCCTAGGTAAGTTTGATCCCAGAAGTGATGAGGGAGTATTCTTGGGATATTCTTCACATAGCAAAGCATATAAAGTATTTAATAAAAGAACTCTGTGTGTAGAAGAAAGTGTGCATGTTGTATTTGATGAAACTAACATTTTTTCTGAGAGGCAGGAACATGAAGATGAAGCCATTGGCTTGGTAAGAGAATTGACTGAAGCAGCATCAAAAGAAGGAACAGGTGATGGAACAGGTTCTTCCAGTCTGGGCAACCTGACAGGGGGAACTAATCAAGGAGAAAATGAAACAAACTCTTTACAACAACCTGTTCATGAACCTATTCCTTATCAACAGAACACAGGGGAATCATCTAGCAGAAACCAGTTGTTGGTGAAATCTCACAAGTATCAAAGTTCTCATCCCATTGAGAACATCATTAATGATCCAACATCTGGAGTTAAAACTAGATCACAATTAAAGAATCTGTGTGCATTTGATGCTTTTCTATCTCTTATTGAACCTAAAAATGTTGTTGAGGCTTTGCAGGGTGCAGACTGGGTCAATGCTATGCAGGAGGAGCTCAATCAATTTGAAAGAAGTCAAGTATGGCATCTAGTTCCTAGACCCAAGGACAGGTCAATCATTGGCACCAAATGGGTCTTCAGGAACAAACTTGATGAAGATGGAACTGTTACAAGAAACAAGGCAAGGCTGGTGGTTCAGGGCTACAGCCAAGAGGAAGGAATTGACTATGATGAGACCTTTGCTCCAGTTGCAAGACTAGAGGCAATCAGACTTCTCATTGCCTTTGCAGCACATATGGAATTCACCCTCCATCAGATGGATGTCAAAAGTGCCTTCCTAAATGGCTACCTCAGGGAGGAAGTGTTTGTGAAACAACCTCCAGGACTTGAAAGCAAGGAATGTCCTGAGCATGTGTACAAGCTGGACAAAGCTCTATATGGGCTCAAACAGGCCCCAAGAGCTTGGTATGAACGACTATCAAAATTCCTACTGGAGCATGGGTACAAAAGAGGTAAAATTGACAGCACTTTATTCCTAAGGGAAAAAGGTAAAGACCTCCTTGTTGTACAAATATATGTTGATGACATAATATTTGGGGCCACTACAGATAAGTTGAGTAAGGACTTTGCAAAATTAATGGGATGTGAGTTTGAAATGAGTATGATGGGTGAACTAAATTTCTTCCTAGGCTTGCAAATCAAACAAAGTCCAAATGGGACCATGATCCATCAGCAGAAGTACAAAAGAAATAATCAAAAAGTTTAAAATGGAGGGCTCCAAAGAAATAGATACACCTATTGCAACTGCCACTAAATTAGATGTTGATGAACCTGGTTCATTAGTTGATCAAAAGTTGTATAGGGGTATGATTGGTTCACTTTTGTATCTTACTGCTAGCAGACCTGACATTGTTTTCAGTGTAGGACTTTGTGCTCGTTTCCAGGCAAATACAAAGAATGTCACATTTGACTGTTGTCAAGAGGATACTGAGATATCTGAAAGGCACCATAGATTTGTGTCTTTCGTATCCCAAAGGTAGTAATTTTGATCTGGTAGGATATGCTGATGCTGATTATGCAGGTTTCTTAGTGGATAGGAAAAGTACTTCAGGTATGGCACATTTCCTGGGGTCATGTCTAGTGTCATGGGCTACCAAAAAGCAAAATTCAGTAGCCCTGTCTACTGCTGAGGCTGAATATGTTGTTGCTGCCTCTTGTTGTGCTCAATTGCTATGGATCAAACAACAGCTGGTAGACTTTGGAATTGAAGTGGGGTGTATTCCAATATTTTGTGATAACACTAGTGCTATAAGTATGACAAAGAACCCTGTTCATCATAAAAGGACCAAGCACATAGATGTTAGACACCACTTCTTAAGAGATAACTATGAGAAAGGGTTAATCTCCATAGAATTTTGTGCTACTGATAAACAAATAGCTGACATCTTCACTAAAGCACTGAGTAAATATCTAGACTAATTCTTACTCAGTCTCATACTTTAATTAGTATTCTCCTCTGACATGTGTTTATATGAATCTTTAATCTCTTATAAAGTTTTTCTATTCTGACATTTGAGGCATGGTCAGGAGAAGTTTTACTTGAAGAACCTGGTTCATCAGTATATGCTCATGAGAAAGTTCAGGTATGTTTCTATACTTTGCACAATTAGAAAGATAAAATTACCAAACATGAGCAGAAGTCCTAATTACACCAAACTTTCAGAAATTCTATCCGTTGAGCATTGAACCAGTTTCATTATCCTAGAAGTCTAACTATAATGGGATTGTTTCCTAAAAACTAGCGTCACTCATTAATCTCTAAAGAGATCGGAACTCTAATTTGATTAGACTCCTAATTGACTACTGAAAAGGCTGCCGTTACAGGCTTAATCATGATCCCTCTTTAAATACACTCCACACCTTCTCTCATCACTCACAACCGTCATTCACTTCTCAAATACTTATGAATAAAACCCCTTTTCTGCTCCAAAAAAAAATCCCAAAAGATTTCCAGAAATTCTCCGCCATGACTAATCCTCAAGACAATCCTGGAACTCCCCCACCTGTTTCCCCTAATACCTCATCATCAACACCTCCAGTTGAAACCCCAAAACCCAGATTTCGCCGGCAAAAGATGTTAGCCAGAAAAACTGTAGCATCCGGCTCTCTCAGAAAAGCCTTGAACGAGAAATTAAAGGCCAGTCAAAGGAAAGAGGTTTCAGCTGAAGAATCTGACTCAAGCTCTGAGTCTGAAAAGTTCATCTCTGCTAGTGAAGGAAAAGAACCTGGGTCTTCTGATAATATCAAGAGTCAAGAAACCCCAGGTGAGGTAAACACTTGTTTTGTATTTTTTGATGTAGCAGAGAAGGAAGATAGTAGGTTTGTGTTGGTGGGTTCTGTGAAAAATGTTGAAGGGGCTGAGTCTAGTAGGAGGAGAAAGAAAAAGAAAGGGGAGGTTCTTGCTATATGTGGTGGTGGAGAAGAAGGTGGCTTAAAGGCAGGGGGAAGCGGATCGGGAGAGGTTGCTGAAGGACTTGTTCAAATGAGTAAGAAACAAGAAGAACAAGGTTCTTCTGTGGATGAGACTTTAGCAGATATGCTAAAGAAAGTAGAGGCCAATTATGACCCAAAGAAGCGCAAGGCGTCTTCACAAAGGACCCCAGTTGCTTCTGAACCCTCAAAGAAAAGCAAAGTAACATCTCCCAAGACTGCTGCTACTTCTGTACCTAGAGGAAGAGCTACAAGGAGCAAAGTAAGGCAAAGTGAAGCAGAACTACAGGAAGCATTAGAGAGGAGTAAGAAAAAGAAGAAGGAAAAAGGAAAAGATAAGGTAGTGGAAAGTTCTGAGGCTGCTGAAGAAGAGGAGGAGGAGATGGAACTGGTCCATCAAGAGAGAGGTACAACTATGGAGGTTCCTACTGACAAACCAAAAAGAACCAAGACTCCTGCAAAGTAGTCTTCAAAATCTGTACCTGCTGAACCTTCTTTGGCTAGAAGAACTAGGTCTGCAGTAAAGGGAAAACAAGTGAAAATTACTGAAGAAAAAGATGAAGAGTGGAGTGGAGAAGAAGAAGAGGAGGAGTCTGAACAAGAGCAAGATCGTTTTGTTATTTTTAACAGAAGGAAGATATTGAAGGGTAGGCTGCTGAAAGACTTGGAGGAGCCAGGCATGCTTAGTTTGTTGGATGTTTTAGCTGCACAGGGTTTGAAAAACATGGTCCTTCAGATGGATGGAAGACTAGCCAGAAGAGAGCTGATTGAATTCATGGCAAATGGTTCTGTGAAAAAATGGGCTAGTGACCAGTGTGGTGAAAGGTGTGAAGGTGAAGTTTGATGCACCTGAATTGGGCAGGATTCTAGACATTCCAAGTGAGGGCTATGATGATTACACCAGGCAAAGGTGGCCTTGTCTAGATGATCTGCCCACAGCACTCCAAATCACCAGGAACTTCTGTGATACTAAGGATGCTGAAGAGGTGCCTGAAGCAAGATTTGTTCAAAAGAGTGAAATGAAGCAAGAACATAAAGTGATCTTTGAGTTTGTGAACAAGTGCATGCTGCTTAGACAGGAGAGGAGGCACACTGCAAATTACATGGACCTGGTTCTCATGGAGTGTCTTGTGAGGGGTAAGCAGATTAATTGGCTTGCCTTCATAGTAAAACTGCTGGACAGAGTCATCAATGGTTCAAAGGCTCATGTTACTCCTTATGGATTCATTCTAACAACTGTATTGGACAGGCTGAACGTTCCTTTGAAGAAATGGGAAATGGCCTCCAGTAAGGAGCACTTTGGAATCAAGACTCTCCAGGCCTGTGACTATCTGCTAAGTGTGGCCCCTATTGAACCTGGTTCATCAGTAAAGACTCTAGTGAATAGCAAGGTTAGGGCTTTGGTTCAAGAATGTGGGACCAAAGCTGCCGAGATTGCTTGGCTTCAGGCTCGTGTGGCTGAGTTGGAAGAAGAAAGGAATGGGCTGAAAGCAAAACTAGAAAAAGAGAAAGAAAAGAGTGAAGGGATGCTACAAACAATGCTCAACTTACTCCAATCCCAACCCTCTAGTTCTTCAAAGCCTTAGCCCTCTTTGTCCTTGTTCTGAACCAGTTCAGTTAACCCCCAGTGACCCAGATTAGGGATTTTTCTTGTTTTTTCTCATGGTTGGTTGTTTTTGTTCTTTCTTTTTGTGGACTGTCTTGTAGAAGCACTGCCTTATCAATGACAATTTGCATTTCTCTTGTTTTATAATGATTCTGCTCTTAATAGTTATATTTGTCAAGTTGATTTTTGATTAACTAAAGCATGCTTTCACTTGCAGTTGCCCAGTGGCCATGAGTAATGATTACTATTCTGGGATTCACATGTTTATGCAACTTTTCGATGATGCCAAAAAGGGGAAGATATTGTGTATTGTGCTTAAAAACTACTTTTCTGAACAGTGATGTTTATGACCTAATTAAATCTGGCCCTTAATGATAAGTTAAAATTTTCAAGTGATGATATTTTAGCTGAGTTCCACAGGTTCTCTGATCAGTACAAGCACAGAGTTTGTCATCATCAAAAAGGGGGATTTTGTTGGCCCAAGATCAGTTGAAGTTTTGAAGAATAACAAATGAACTCAGTAAAGGACCAGGTCCATCTTAGGAGACACAATTGTTATGGCCCATGCACATGAGATGCACGTGAAGAAGATAAGTCCTTGGGGATCAAGCAGCAATATCTTCTGAATATCTTCTAACCTGATCGAAAAGATTGCATATGGGATAAGGAGAAGATGTCTCCTTATAAGAAGAGAACACATCCGGATAAGGGTTGGAGTTTGGATTGGTCTAGGACTCAAACTCAATGGAGGATCAGAAATTGAGTTACAATCCAACTCTAATTACTAATCTAATAAATAAATGAGTTGTTCTCTTTTACAGGTATGCACATACGCTGATGTTAAGCAAAATTGAGAGCAAAAGAGCAAGGCTATTTTGCAAGCAATTTATGTGAGATTGAGTGTGCACGCCTGCAGCTACTTGAACAAGATAGAAGAACCAATTTCATTGTGTTTATTCTTATTCTAGTTCAATTGTAGTAGGTGATTTAAAACTTGTACCTTTCCAGCTTTCATAGAAGCAATTGTATTAGGTACTTTGAGTATTCAAGTTAGAGTTAACTTGAAAGTGTCACAACAGTTGAGGCTGTGTGCCACACTGGGATTAGAGTTAATCCTTAGGTTTACAAGAGTTTTGTAAATGCTGTTTTTTGGCTCATTGAGTTAGTGGATGTTTGGGAAAATCCTACTGAGTAGTAGGTCGTGGTTTTTTCACCTTTTGAGCCAGGTGTTTTCCATGTAAAAATTCTTGTGTTCTTTTATTTTCTGTATTTTAATTCCACAAATAGTAGTAGTTAGAACACCTAGAAGAACCAGGTTCTTCTAGATCGAAAATTGGGTACCACACAAATCACCCCCCTCTTGTGTGGTATTGACGTTTGGAACATCAAAGAAGCATAGTCCTAGCCATATCTTCAAGAGTCCTGTTCTTTCTTTCAACTACTCCATTTTGTTGAGGAGTCCTAGGGGCAGAGAAGTTATGATCTATGCCATGCTCATCGCAAAATTCAGTGAACTTAGCATTTTCAAATTCAGTTCCATGATCAGACCTAATGGATGCAAGTTGATTTCCTAATTGTTTCTGAGTCTTTCTAGCAAAAGCAGTAAACATGATAAATGCTTCATCTTTAGATATTAAGAATAGTACCCAGGTAAACCTAGAATAATCATCAACAAGTACCATCATATATTTCTTACCACCTCTACTCAATGTTCTCATTGGACCACAGAGATCCATATGGACCAGTTCCAACGTCCTGGTTGTGCTTACCATTTTCTTGCTTTTAAAGGATGATCTTACCTGCTTCCCCCTTGCACAGGCCTCACAAACTTTGTCTTTCTTGAACTTGATGTTAGGTAGCCCTATCACCAAGTCTTTGGAGACAAATTGGTTGAGTTGATTCAGACTTGCATGACCAAGTCTTTTATGCCACAAGAGGGGATCATTATCCAACACACTTAAGCAAGTGAGTTCATTTTCTGAAAGAGTGGACAAATCTACAATGTAACTCTTTTTCCCTGCAAAACAATCTTGTTAGTGGTAAGGTTAATCACAAAACATTTGGTAGAGGTAAATGCTACAAGGTTGCCTCTGTCACACAGTTGTGACACACTGATTAGGCTATACTTTAAGCCATTTATCAAGTAGACATTCTCAATGGAGTGAGAGTCTGTCTTACCTACCTTTCCAACCCCAATGATCTCACCTTTCTTCCCATTTCCAAAGGAGACATTACCTCCTTTCAAGTCCTCAAGTAAAAGGAACTGGTTCTTGCTTCCAGTCATATGTTTTGAGCAGCCACTATCCATGTACCATATTTGACTGCTTCCCTTCACTTGGACCTGCAAAAAGAAATCAAAGGTTAGTATTAGGAACGCAAAGTAGTTTGGGTCAAATTCTATAGGCAAAGGGGTAAATCAAATTCCTTTTTGCCCACCCAGGCAGCCTATTTTCTTCTTGAACAAAATATTTGTTCTTTTGATTGGCTTTTTCTTTTGCATTACATTAATTTTTGTAATGACCAGTCTTGCCACAGTGGTGCAAATTTTGTTTTCAGGAAATGTGAGGTACTTGCTTTTAAGGTCCCACTTAGGTGCTTGAGTCCCATAGCCAAGTCCTCTTTTGTTGCTACTGTGATGTTCTTGTAGCCAGGAAAGTGCATCAGAAGCCTTATTCCATTTGCAAGTTCTGTCTAGTTCATGCTGTACCTTCCCTAGTTCTTTTTTTAAAACTTTTATCTGTTCATCCTTCTTGTACAACTCATCCTTCATTTTTCCTAAGTTTTCTTCTAAGATGAGGTGAGTGTGATCAGCTTTCTTCTTTCATGTTCCTAGTTTCAGTTTTAAATTTTCAGACCTAAGCTCTAGGACACTGGTGTCAGGTTCAAGAACCTGGTTCTTCAACTCATCATTTTTACTGTCACTCTCATTAGCCCTATATTCTAGATTTTTGCACTTGGCTTTTAAGATTGCACACTCCCTAGACAGATCATCCTTCTCATTGTTAATTATCTCAGACTCATCAATAAAGTCTAGCAATAGCTCAGACAACTTTTCTTTAGACAGAAATTTAATCTTGTCTTTGAGAAGAAGGACACTTACCTCATGTTCATCATCTGATTCTCCGATGGCCATAAGTGCTTGTTCATCTCCAGCTTCATCTTCTGAGTCCTCGTCTGAGGTTTCTCCCCAAGAAGCAACCATAGCCTTTGTTGATCCTTTGTTCCTTTTGGGTTGAACCTGTTCCTTCGTTCAGCCCTTTCCTTCTTCCATTCAATTTCCCACTGAGGACAGTTTTTGATCATGTGATCAGTCTTAGCATATTTGTAGAAACCCTCGTTAGTCTGTTTCTCAGGAGCCCTTGGTTTGCTGGAGGTTGTACCTCTTGAAGAACCCTTTCCTCTCATTAGGTACTTTTTGAAATCTCTTGTGATCATAGCCACTTCATCATCCTCTAGATCTGCACCTTCAGCTATTTTAAGAGCCAGACTTCTTTCCTTCTTGGGTGCATCCATTTTCATGGTTTGCCTCCTCAGTTCATAGGCAGTGATATTTCCAATAAGTTCATCCAGCTTGAGGGTAGCAATGTTCTTGGATTCCTGAGTAGAAGTGATTTTGCTTTCCCAAGTCACTGGTAAAACTCTTGTCAAGATTTTCTCAACCTTGTCTTCTTCAAGGATAATTCACCCAAGAGATTTAAGTTCGTTTGTTAATGTTGTGAACCTTGTGTACATCTCCTGGATAGTTTCTCCTTCCTTCATAGTGAAATTCTCATATTGAGAATATAGCAGTGTTCCTCTTGATCTCTTTACTTGAGGAGTTCCTTCATGAGCCACTTGTAACGTGTCCGATATCTCTTTGGCAGTGGTACAACTTTGAATCCTGCTGTACTCATCTGGACCTAGTCCACACACAAGCCATTTCTTGGCCTTGGCATTCTTCTCCCATTTCTTCAAATCTTCAGCAGTGCAATCAGCTCTTGTCTTTGGCACCTCCACTCCTTCAACATTCTTCTTCTTAGTTGCCAGGGGACCATCAGTGACTATGTCCCAAAGTTCATAGTCCTCTCCTGTGATATGATCTCTCATCTTGTTCTTCCACCAAGAATAGTACTGACCATTAAAGAGTGGAGGCCTAGCAGTGGATTGCCCTTCCCAGTTTCCAGGTGGTGCACTCATCTTGATCTTTTCCTAAGATGTTAACCTCTTCAAGGATAACCTGCTCTGATACCAATTGATGTTTTAAGCGTCAATACCACACAAGAGGGGGTGATTTGTGTGGTACCCAATTTTTGCTTAACTAAACTATAGAAGGACCTGGTTCTTCAAGGTGCTCCACCTACTACTGTTTGCGAAATAATTAAATACTGAAAATAAATAACACAAAGATTTTTACGTGGAAAACACTTGGCTCAAAAGGTGAAAAAACCAAGACCTATTACTCAGTAGGATTTTCCCAAACTTCCACTAAAATCACTGAGCCAAAACAGCATTTATAAAAACTCTTTGTAAACCTAAGGATTAACTCTAATCTCGTTGTGGCACATAGCCTCAACTGCTGCGACAACTTCAAGTTAACTTAACTTGAATACTCTAGGTACCTAATATAATTGCTTCTATGAAAGCTGAAAGGTACAATGTTAAATCACCTACTATAATTGAACTAGAATAAAAGATAGACACTTGGAACTAGTTCTTCTATCTTGTTCAAGTAGCTTCAGGAGTGCACACTCAAATCACACATAAATTGCTTGCAAAATCGCCTTGCTCTTTTGCTATCAATTTAAGTTTAACTTCTGCGTATGTGCATTACTTGTAAAAGAGAACAACACTAACATTTAATAGGTTAGTAATCAGAGTTTGATTGGGATTCAATTGTTCCTCCTCTATCGTGGAAGAGTTCATGATGATCTCAAACTCTAACACTATCTTCATCCTAGATTGTGTTCTCTTCATATAAGGAGACTTTCTCTCCTTATCAAATATGCAACATTTTCGATCAGATCAGGAGATATTGCTGCTTGATCAGTAGGACTTATCTCCTTCATGTGCATCTCACATATATAGGTTGATCATGACTGTGCTTCACAAGTCTGAGTTCTTTTGTCAATCTTCAAAACTTCACCTGTTCTTGGGTAATAAAGTCACAAACCCTCGAAATTACGGACCTATCTACATGACCAATACCTATTTCCTGACGTCGAGCCTGTACGGCTACTAATCGGGTCAATAACTGAATAGCATCTCTCATCTCCTGACCCGGTGTATCTGGCCGAGGTACTGAATGTACAGGCGTGGGCGCTGGAGCTGGTGCCCCTCAGAGCTCTTCTGGAAAGGACGGAGTATGTGATGTCTGAGATGGAACCTCACCATGAGACTCTCCTCGAGCCGTGGTAACTCGTGGCGCTCGACTAGTAGTCTCACCAACCACGGAATTTCCCTTCTAGGCGGCCGTACTCTTTGGAGGCATCGTTGAAAATATAACATATCGTTAGGAACATGTTCTTGTATCGCACGATCTGAGATAAAAATAGAGGATAACACCCTATATGTCATGTAGCCTCCTATTTATAAGTGTGGTGCACAACACACCCATAAACAAGACTCTACTCGACACGGTCTGATACCACTTTTGTCACGACCCAAAGTGATGGGCTGCGACGGGTGCTTGAGTCCTACCTGTCAAACACCCCTAAGCATGCGTCTAAGATATGAACCTGAATAACATATGCTGAATTACAAAAATAACATACATGAAGGAAACTTGCCAACAAGGCATATGTACGTATACATGCAGAATATAGTGGGCGAGCAGGCAAGGCTGCTATAGATAACTATACATCCAAAACTGAAAACCGACAAGGCCACATACAACCCAGCTAGACATACTGTCTACAGACCTCTAATGGAAACACAAATGTACAAAGACGGGAATGAGCCACGTCATTCCCATATATATATATATATATATAAACGTATCGTACCAAAACTAAAAGCAGCCCCGGATCAAGTGGAGCATGCCAACTCTCGCTGATTAGGGATCCTAAGAAGGGTGTGCGGGCATGAAACGCAGGCCCCGTAATAGGGAGTCAGTACAAAAAATGTATTGAGTATGTAAGGCATGAAAATTAGCATGTAAAAGACATAGATGAATTTGGAATATAGAAACACGTCTTTAAATCTGAACAACTTTATAAATTCAAAAACATTTATAATGTCATGCACGTGCGTATAAATGTCGTGCCATGCATAGGTATGGGTGTACATTATATTATCAAGCCACTAAGGGCATCCCATCATATCGTCTCGGTCACTGTGGGCAACATCATCAACATAAACCAGCTGATCAGGTGGTGGTGCGTATATAACGCCGTAACCTTTTTCCATATTCCATATACATACATTTACATATATACGTGTATATAACGCCATCTGGACAGGGTCAATGCACATGTATAAATGGGTGAAATGCATGAAAAATACGTAATAATATCAATATTTCTTCCGGATAAACTTTTTCAACTGCGTATTATTCTGAGACCCATGAACAGAAGATAATAATAATTCTCATGGGGAATCAAAAAAATATAGACACCCCTAGTATTTCTATGAATAGAGTAAATTATGGGAACTGTGCGTTTGCTCGTTTCTTCTGTATAATTCGGACCATGCCGAAAGAAATAAGGGATGGCCTTAACATACCTGTTCCTTGAATTATTTGCACGAAATGAAGCTTCTGCTTGTACGAAAGAATGAAACTTCTGCTTCTTTGAACTTGAACAAAATTGATGCTTGGATTCAATAAAATTGAAACGAAATTGTTTCTGCTTGTCTAGATTTTGGGACGTTAGTCCCTTTTGTCCAAGTCAAGAAAGCTAACTTCTGATCTTTCACGTTTCTTTGAATAAATTGAACAAAATTTCAAGATCCTTACTTTGATGAAGTGATGAACGACTTTGTTTCTGTTCTTGAATTTCAAACCAAGAAAGAAGCCTTTTAATGTTATTTGTTCTCATCTTTTGACCCATAATGGATTGTAATCAAGACTTATGTCTCGTTTTGGATGCCTAGGTTGCCACCTAATACATTGAGTGACTAAGAGTCACCTTATGTTGCCATGTCACTTGGGGTGTAAGTTATTAAGTTTTTATCCACTTATTAGTTAATTGGGTAATATCCTGTTATCCGGTAATTAATCAATAACCCGCATAATTTAAAAATTATCTCAAATTACTTAAAAATACTAATCGTTTATAATATACTTTATACATCGTACTACCGTGGTCATATGGTACCTTGCATGGTACTAGTCCATAATTATCGGGTATTATCGCTCGACCCGTATTTTATCCCAAAGTGGTCATTTTTAACGAAACTCATTTTCTTTAATTCGCGTACCCTTTTATCCTTCATGACACTTATTTCTCGCTTGCTATAATTACCGTAACTACACTAACCTCAAGATGATCTCATCCCCGAGACTACGTCGATTAACTGAAGACAAAACTTCTAACGTACGAAAATGCGAGATGTAACACTACCTATCAGTCCATAGTTTGGACTTGTTACTTACTGAGCTGGTGTACTCACGTTACCCCCTGCACCTTGTGTACAGATCCAGGTATCTCTTGCCACGTTAGCAGCTGTTGACTATTCCAGTTGCAGACTTTCATTGGAGATAGTGAGGTAGTTGCCTGGCGATCGCAGTCCTGCTTTTCTCCTTCTTTATCCTCTCTTTAGTGTATTTTGGCTACTCTCAGACTATGTTTGTCTTGCAATATTTAAGAACAGTTGTAGTAGTTGCTCATGACTTAGTGACACCCTGATGTTGGGCTATTTATTTCCGCATTTTGTTTTCGAGTTGATCTCTTTTATGAAATTTCATTATGAAAAAGGCTTTTATCTATCTTTTAATGAAATATCGATTTGTTTGGGGGCGTATTCGCTTGCCTAGTTCCATGATAGGTACCATCAGGACCGGGTTAGTTTTGGGCCGTGACAGTATAATCTTAACTTTCTCACAAGAAGAATTCAATAATGTAGCCACCTTGTTCCTGATTCCATGACTCCTCAATTGGATTGGATAAATCTATTTCCATATCATCATCCAAACACAATGTAAAAAAAATCTTGGAGCGAGGACCAATGCGCGTAAATACCTGAACTTCAAGACTTGCAACATCCTAAACATCAATGACACTAGAGTCAACTAAATATGTATCCTCAGTGTCCTTGGTTGACTCTAGTATCTCTTCTACAACTTCGGCATCCTCAAATTCTAGTTGAATAGATCGTTGGTGCTCTAATCTGACCTCCTCCATTAGAACCTCAATTTCTGCATATAATGCATGCTCTTTTTGGCTATTATCCACAATATTAGCTTATTGAGACTTAAATGCTTCGACCAATTGAGCTACTATAATGCATGCTCTTTTTGGCTACTATCCCGAATATTAGCTTATTGAGAATTAAATGCTTCGATCAATTGAGCTACTATCCACAAGTCTTTCATATAATGCATGCTCTTTTTGGCTACTATTCACAATATTAGCTTATTGAGCATTAAATGCTTCGACCAATTGAGCTACTTGGACCTTCAAGTTGCGAATAGTTGCCTCTTGCCTTTTAATGTGTAGTTGTTTCTCTTTATTTTGTTCCATGAGGCACTTTAACATATCCTTGATATCTTTTAGGTCATCTTCCCTTGGTTTTTTGTTCCTGTTAATTTCACAAGAAAAAGTAGAACCATCATATACAAGTTTGGGGGAGATAAGAAATACAAGCACAATCATAAAAGTGACAGTCTTGACCACCACAGACATCATAGACATTCCACACATAAGAATGAGTTGGTGCACATAACTCACTCCCAGGAACATTTTGATAATTTCTCCACGGGTAAATTTCTCCACAATAAGCATTAGGAAGTTCAAAGGTAGAGCTACCAAAATTCGAACTCCCATAATTCCAAGATGTCATGTTTCTCATATCACAAGTTAAATAAAATAAAATAAATAATCAAATTTAAACCCTAGCAATATTTACACATATAGATACATTGTTAGTTCCCCGGCAACGACGCTAAAATTTGATCACGCCCAACTATGCTTTATAAAAAGAACTAAGTGGTCGTTACAAATATAATCCGGCCTAAGAGTCCAGAGTCGAATCCCACAGAGAACTAAGGCTTAGGTACAACTATTCAATATTGCTAAGAAATACAAGTTCAAATAATTTTATAGCTATAAGATAATAATATTTATTTCTAACTAATTGACTAACAAATACTAGAAAGCAATAAAATTATCAAGTAACGAGGATAAAGTTGGAGACAAGATAAAGGAGACCTAGAGTTATGATTTCCCCAATTGTCGGAATCCGTCCCTCTATGCCTCCTATAATTCCGCCAAAGTATTCTCTAACAATCATGAGTACTTCGGGTGTCGTAATTTTCTTCCGAGTAACTACCACAATTTACTAGACGTACTCTTCCAAACTACATCAGCTGGCACTAACTCACCATTCACTAAGAACGCACTAAGATTTCGTTATTCCTAATCTCGCCTTTAAATCCTCGGTATTGATTTCTCACATACGTTAGGAGTGATGTTGTTCAACAACTACCTATATATGTACCCTTTTCCAAGCAATACATAATAAACAGGCACAGTCAATTGAGAGCTCATCAATCAACTGAAATAAGCACGTAGTTAAACAAGTAGATAAATCTAACGGCTCTATTATATAAAAACGTAACAAGAATTTATCCTACAAAAGGTTCCATCAAAATATAGATAGCAAATTAACTATTCATAATAGTATGCAAAACTATACTACTAGAATTCATAACCAATAATAGAAATGGAGGAAGAAAGAAGGAAAACGTAAAGTTGAATCCTTCTCCTTCTTGCTTGCTCCTAGCATGTTCTTGCCTCCCTAAGTCTTCTCTCCTTCCAAAGTAGTGTCTCCTAGAGTGTTCTTTCCTCCCCAAAGTCTTCTGTCCTTCCAAAATAGAGTCTCCCCCTCAGAATCACATTTTAGGATGTATTTATAGCGACTAGGGTTGGATGGGGCGAATTTTCCTTCTTCTATTTTGGATTGGAGAAACTGGTTTCTGTGCTCCGGTCCCGGTCTAGCGAAGTAAACCTCGCTTTGCTGTCCGGGACTTTTCTATTCAGCTCTTATTTCACCAATTTTCTCCTATTTGATCTTTTTCCGCATAAGTTTGTTCCTACACATAAGAAACATATAATAAGCATATTTTCACTTCAAAAGCGGTGTGAACTTCCGCATCTCACACAAGAAATAACACACAAATACACTCAAAACATGCATTTTTCATCCTTTATCATCAGGTATCACAAATGCGACGCCTTGATTGCATTTGCGAATTTAGTGCTGGGCTTGGGTAGGTTACGAAACAGAATATAAGTCAAAACTTTAAAAGACGAAGTAGAAAACCGTGAAGGCTTTAATCTCCAAGTTAGGTGTAAAAAACCGCACAGCTTTTTATCTCCAGGACAATGTATACAACATAAATATAGAATATAAAATTAAGCTCCTTAAGCTTGTTATTAATCTGTATTCGTAAAATAAATTCTGAAATCTTTAACGATGAAAAACAGAAATGAAGAAGAAACATATTATATCTGAGCCCACTGAATTCACAGTGTTTCCTTAAGGAACTTAATCCCCTCCTAGTACCCGAGGTTTAGGATTATTTCCTCCCACGATAGAACGTATAAACCACACTAGTATAGCGGTACTTCGACCACCAGTGTGCAGCGAACACAAATGGCGGCATGCCTAGTATTTATAGCCAACATGTTGGATTCAAACGAAGAGGTCGAACTCTTCCGGATAGCCTTTTGCATTAAACGACTGTAACAAAAACAACTATTTACGCAAAAATAATATGAAAAAATCAAAATAGAGGAAAATCACGGAAGCCGAAGCCGATGCCAAAGTCGAGCGAGCGAGAAGACGACGACGTGTGTTTTGACTTCTTCTCAACTCTCTAAGAGCTAGAAGAAGTGCAACTATATATATACCCAACAAATAAGCTTTCTTTCCTCCAATATGGGACAACGTTCCTTTGTAAAGGAGGAAAATTAAAAATTTTATTTTTCCCTCCCATTCACCTATTTTTAACTAATAAAACCCGACAATATTTATCACATATTTAATTATAGGTATTAGCTAATATCAATATAGTCAATATGGTATCAGTTATCCTCATATACGTGAGATAGCTAATCCCAATTAGATATTCTAGCCCATGGGATATTCATGTCTCTTCCGTTTCAATTTATCTGTCCAATTCTCTTTTTTAGTATGTTCGTAAGAATCTCACTTTCTTATATTTTAAATCTGACAATTCGATTTTATCCTTAATGACATTCCTTATGGGAATAACATGTTTAAGTCATGAAATCTAAAAGGTACTTTGATTTGGTATATATATTATACTCATTTTTAATTTAAAAACACTAGGTTTGGAAGTCTTTTTTATATTCTCAAATTTCGTGTTTATTCAAACTAAGGCACATTAAATGAAATGAATAAAGCATTTAAGAATGTATCAGTTATTCCCAATACATATGACATAATTACTATTTATAGAGACCAAAACGTTAATCTACCTTTGACTACGAATTTTCTAATAATTTCAAATATTTTTAATTATAATAGAATTTTATTTTTAAGGAGATTAATAAGTCGGCGTTCTATCTCACACTAAAAATCAATAAATGATTTACATCGAGTAGATGTGTAAAACACTTGTAATTATTCTTTTCCTGG
>NW_017673399.1:78098-130312 GCF_001879085.1 Nicotiana attenuata
GGGGGGGGGTTGCTGTGCACACAAAGATTTAGAGGCAATAGAACAATAATATGAATACCAACTTTTTAAGTTCTTAAAAATATGAAAGAAATTAAGCTTTTTACCATGCACAAAATACTTTCTTGAAATATTCAAGTACTTTCGAAGTCAACTTATTCTATATTTACTACACTCCTTACCATCTTATAGAACTTAATCACTGTGACGATCCGGCCCGTCGTCACGTGAGTTACCGCCCCGTTTCCCCCATTTTATGCTTCTCTATGCTTCATTATCGGTATTTGATGTGATCGAGTTGATTTGGATTGGTTTTGGTAGGAAATGAGACACTTAGTCTCTTTAAGGAAGGTTTGGTTTAAAAAAGTCAACTGGATGTTGACTTGTGAGTTAGAGAGCTCGAATGTGATTTCTGGGGATTCGGTTAGCTTCGGGGGATGATTTGTGACTTAGGAGTGTGATCGGAAGATTTTGGAGGTCCGATGTAGAATTAGGCTTGAATTGGCGAAGTTAGTATTTTGGCGAATTCCGGTTGATAGGTGAGATTTTGATTCGATGGTCGGAATGGAATTCCGAGAGTTGCTGTAGCTTCGTTAGGTGATTTTGGATGTGTGCGCAAAATTTCAGGTCATTCGGAGGTGTTTTGGTCGGGTTTTTGATCAAATGCGTACTTCGGAAGTTTTTGAGAAACTTAGGCTTGAATTCGGTGCAAATTGATGATTTTAGCGTTGTTAGATGTGTTTTGATGATTGGAACAGGTTTGAATGATGTTTTAGGATGTGTTGGTGCTTTTGGTTGAGGTCCCGGGGGCTTCGGGTGAGTTTCGGATGGTCAAACGGACCAATTCTAGCTTTTAAAAGTTGCAGATTTTCCAGCTGAAGTGTTGCAGGTATTTGCCCATCGCGTTCGCGTGAAGTGAGACGTGAACGCGTAGAAGGAATTTGAGGGCCAGGATTTATGACCTTCGCGTTCGCGTTTGAGGCCTCGCGATCGTGGAAGGTAAGGTGATCAGGCATCGCGTTCGCGTATAAGGACTGGGGTCCAGTGGCGAAATGTTCTTCGCGTTCGCAGCGTAATGACGCGTTCGGGTAGGCTTAGGGGCTCAGACCTTCGCGTTCGTGTGAGTGCAACCGCGCTCGCGAAGGGTATTTTTGGCAGTAGCGGATTTTTGTTCATCGCGAACGCGAAAGGGCCCTCGCGTTCGCATAGAGGAAAATAAGTCTGGGCAGAAGGGTTTTATTAAACATTTCATCCGCGAACCAAGTCTCATTTCCACCATTTTTGAGCAACCTTAAGAGCTTTTGGACGGGAATTGAAGGTGATTTTGACTGGGTGTGATTGGAGGTGAGTTCTATGACCTAAATACATGATTTAATGGTAGAATTAACATAGAAATTTGTGGAAATTCATCAAAAGAGGGTAAAGCTAGGGCTTGGAAATTTGGCATTTCAAAGTGGGATTTGATGGGTCATTTGGACTCGGATTTGGGAGTTTTTGGTATGTATAGACTCGTGGCGAGATAAGGAATTCGGTGATGTTAATTTTCGGATTTTTTCGAGAAGTGGGCCCGGGCTCGGGTTTAGCCAATTTCGTAAATTTCGATATTTTTCAAGTCTTTCCGATTGGGTTATGTTCCCTTAGCCTATTGTAACGTATTCGTTGTGGTTTTGACTAGATTCGACGCGCGAGGAGGTCGATTTGCGAGGCAAGGGCATAGCGAGCTAGGATTTTGGCCGGCTTGAGGTGAGTAATGATAGTAAATGATAACCTGAGGGTTTGAAACCCTGGATTTGCACAACGTAGTGCTATATTGAGGCGAAACACGCGCTTAATGGCGAGCGCAGGGTTGTTTACCACTGGGGATTGTGACTTGGTCCGTCCCGTTTGATATTTTACTGAGTATTTGATTAATCTGATTTGTTTATCGTCATGATTTGGGCTAGTTGCCATGTTTGGTGCCTCGTGCCGACTTGTAGAAACCTTAGGGGTATTATGATTGATTTTCCTCACTTAACTTAGTACAAATCACATCCTCAGTCATGTTTCTAATTGATTAAACAATGTGAACCGTTTCTATAAGTGCTAACCCTAAATGAGGGAAGATATGTGGGCTGAGATCCCTGCCCTATACTATTGTGTCCTAAAATGACTGAGAGGGGTTAAGGACCCAACAATGAGGATATTATACATATTATGGATCGGGCTGCACGCTGCAGCAAATGATTATGTGGATCGGGCTGCGCGCCGCGGCTGTATTGCGCTTGGGCTGTAGGAGCCCCTCCGGAGTCCGCTCCTCCACAGTGAGCGCGGGTACCCATATAGATCGGGCTGCACGCCGCAGTGGTCAATATATGATACTATTCTTAGAGTAATCTGAGTTACTTTACTGAGCGATTGATACTGGGCCCGAGGGGCAGTTTTACTATTTATCACTTATTAGTTGTTTTACTTGATTTACCTGCTTTAAAACGAAGATTTCACATGATTTCACGGATTTTATTGCTTTAAGGGATTTACTGCCTGATATAGAACTGCCTTGTGTTGTTATGTGTTTTCTTATCTTCAGCAATTATTTATTATTATCACTCACTGGGTCGGAGTACTCACATTACTCCCTGCACCATGTGTGTAGATTTAGGCATAGCAGAGTCCGTTCCTGAGCACTGATATCCTTGTCCAGATCAAGCAGCGAGTTCGGAGCTTCGAGGTTGCTGTTAGCGTCCGCAGCCCCCTTGACTCCTCTATTTCATGTTATTTCAATTATTCCAGACTTCTGTATCAGATATTGTGTTTGTAGACTTATAGAAATTCTGTAGTAGCTCATGACTTATGACACCCCGGTTTGGGATGTGTTGGGATGGTTTCTACTGTTATATTCTATACTTCCGCGGATTATTGTTATTAAATTATGCTTTAGAATTGTTTAATGGTAATTAACTGCTTAAAAGAGGTGTTGGCATTGTTCTGGCTCGCCTTGTCTTCACGAGAGGCGCCATCACGGCCGGGTTTGGGATTTGGGTTGTGACTAGTTGGTATCAGAGCCTAGGTTACTAGGTCTCACGAGTCATGAGCTGGTTTAGTAGAGTCTCGCAGATCGGTACGGAGACGTATGTACTTATCCTCGGGATGCTGCAGAACCTTTAGGAAAATTCCACATTCTTGAAATTCTTGTCGTGCGAACTTGTTGACCCGAGTACTAAATTTCTCTTTAATCTATCCTCTCACAGATGGTGAGGACACGAGCTACCGGAAGTGGCGGACGACCACCAGTACCACCCACTGAGGCCACCAGAGGCTGTGGACGCGGTCGTGGTCGTGGCTGAGGCAGAGCAGTAGGGGCAGCACCTGTGGACCCTCCAGTTGCCCCAGCTTAGGATCAGGCTCCAGCAGCACCAGTTCAGGCACCAGCTGTGCCCATAGTGATACTTGGCCTCCAGGAGACATTAGCTCAGATCTTGAAAGTGTGCACAGGCCTGGCTCAGGTGGTTTCAAAAACTACAGCATCAGCAGCTACTTCACAGGCCGGGGGAGGCAATCATACCTCCGCTGCTCGCACACCTGTGCAGGTAGTGCAGGGATTACAGACTCCAGAGGCACCTCCAGCTCAGCCAGTTGCACCCGCACAGGTGTTCATGGTTCCAGCTATGCCCGAGGATGAGCAGCGTCGCCTTGAGAGGTTTGGTAGACTCCAGCCTCCGACATTCAGTGGTGTTGATGTCGAGGATGCCCAGGTTTTTCTCGACAGATGTCAGCGGATGCTCCGTACACCAGGGATTCTTGAGTCCAGTGGTGTGGCTTTTAATACTTTTCAGTTTACTGGGGTTGCCTTCACTTGGTGGGAGGCGTAGGCCGACCGGTGCAGCACCCTTGACTTGGCAGGAGTTCTCCACTCTCTTCTTGGAGAAGTATGTACTGCAGTCGCGCAGAGAGGAGCTGCGCAGACAGTTTGAGTGGCTACGGCAGGGAGATATGACAGTGTCCCAGTATGAGATGATATTTTCAGAGTTGGCTCGGCATGCAGTTTAGCTGGTTTCGACAGATCGTGAGCGTATCCGGAGGTTTGTTGACGGTCTCAGCTACCCTCTTCGAGTTCTTATGACTAGGGAGCGAGTGCTAGGTGCCACATTCGAGGAGGTGGTTGATATAGATCGAGAGATTGAGGCGGTTTGCTGTCAGGATCGAGAGGAGAAGGAGGCCAAGAGGCTTCGAGGTTCTGGTAGTTACAGTGGCGCTCCTTCGAGGGGCCAGTTCCAGCAGGATCGGGGTCATTCTTTCAAGCCTGCTCAGTCAGCTCGACCCGAGTACCGAGGAGGATTTTCAGGTCGTGGTTATCAGGGATCTGAGCAGAGTCAGCCATCTCTCAGCGCTCTTCCATCACAGTGTTCATCACGTGCTCCGTCTGCTCAGGGTTCTTCCAGGCCGAGTGCATCAACTAGTCGCTCCGGCGCGAGGGGTTCCCTTCAGTCCCAGTCCCCAGCACCTGGGAGTTGCTATGAGTGTGGAGAGTTTGGGCATATGCGGAGGGAGTGTCCTCGTCGTGTTGCTAGCTCATCTCAGCAGAGGGGTCATCCCTCATCTTCTGGTCCAGTTTCTTCAGTACCCGCCCCGCCAGCTAGGGGTGCGGGTCAGGTAGCCAAGGGTCGTCCCAGGGGAGGTGGTCGATCGGGTGGTGGTCAGGCTCGCTTTTATGCTCTTCAGGGCAGGACTGATGCTATTGCTTCGGATGCTGTTATTACAGGTATTATTTCAGTCTGCCACAGAGATGCCTCAGTCTTATTTGATCCCGGTTCCACCTATTCTTATGTGTCCTCATATTTTACTCATCATCTGGGTACGACCCGAGGGTGTCTTGCGTTACCTGTTCATGTATCTACCCCGGTGGGCGATACTGTCGTTGTAGACCATGTATACCGGTCATGTCTGGTTACTATTGGGGGTCTGGAGACCCGAGTTGATCTCTTGCTATTGAGCATGGTAGATTTTGATGTTATTCTGGGCATGGACTGGTTGTCTCCGTGTCATGCTATCCTAGACTATCATGCCAAGACAGTCACTTTGGCTATACCGGGTGTACCGAGGATCGAGTGGCGTGGTATGACTGACTATGTTCCTAGCAGGGTTATTTCATTCTTAAAGGCTCAGCGTATGGTTAGGAAACGTTGCCTTTCATATTTGGCGTTCGCGAGGGATGTTGGAGCCGAGACTCCTAGCATTGATTCTGTCCCAGTTGTGAGGGTGTTTCCCGATGTTTTCCCTGCAGACCTGCCGGGCATGCCCCCGGACAGGGATATTGATTTTGGTATTGACCTGGTGCCGGGCACTCAGCCCATTTCCATTCCGCCATATCGTATAGGACCAGCGGAGTTGAAAGAATTGAAGCATCAGCTTCAGGAACTCCTAGATAAGGAGTTCATTCGGCCTAGTGTGTCACCGTGGGGTGCACCGGTTCTGTTTGTGAAGAAGAAGGATGGCACCCTGAGGATGTGCATTGACTACAGGCAATTGAACAAAGTAACGGTGAAGAACAAGTACCCCCTGCCTCGTATTGATGATTTATTTGACCAGCTTCAGGGAGCGAGGGTGTTCTCCAAGATTGACCTCCGTTCGGGCTATCACCAGTTTAAGATCAGGGATTCGGATATTATGAAGACTGCTTTCAGGACTAGATATGGGCACTATGAGTTTCTTGTTATGTCCTTTGGGCTGACTAATGCCCCAGCAGCGTTCATGCATTTGATGAACAATGTGTTTCGGCCGTATCTGGATTCGTTCGTTGTTGTTTTTATTGATGATATTCTGGTGTACTCGCGTAGCCAGGAGGAGAACGTGCAGCATTTGCGAGTTGTATTGCAGAGATTGAGGGGGGAGAAGCTTTATGCAAAGTCCCCAAGTATGAGTTTTGGCTCAGCTCAGTAGCTTTCTTGGGGCACGTGGTGTCCAGCGAGGGTATTCAGGTCAACCCGAAGAAGATAGAGGCGGTTCAAAGTTGGCCTAGACCGACCTCAGCCATGGAGATTCGTAGTTTCCCTGGGTTGGCAGGTTATTATCGTCGGTTTATTCAGGGATTTTCCTCTATTGCGTCGCCCTTGACCAATTTGACTCAGAAGGGTGCTCCATTTGTATGGTCGGACGAGTGCGAGGAGAGCTTTCAGAAGCTCAAGACAACTTTGACCACGACTCCAGTGTTGGTTTTGCCATCAGCTTCAGGTTCTTATACTGTATATTGTTATGCTTCGAGTGTCGGGATTGGATGTGTATTGATGCAGGAGGGTAGATTTATCGCATATGCTTCTCGTCAGTTGAAGCCCCACGAGAAGAACTACCCTGTTCATAATTTGGAGTTGGCTGTTATAGTTCATGCTTTGAAGATTTGGAGGCACTACTTGTATGGCATATCTTACGAGGTAGTCACTGATCATCGCAGTCTTCAGCATCTATTCAAGCAAAAGGATCTTAATTTAAGGTAGCGGAGGTGGCTAGAGTTACTCAAGGATTATGATATTACCATTTTGTATCACCCAGGGAAGGCCAATGTAGTGGCCGATGCTTTGAGCCGAAAGGCAGTTAGCATGGGGAGTTTGGCGTATATTCCAGTTGGGGAGAGGCCCTTTGCAGTTGATGTCCAGACTTTGGCCAATCGGATGGTGAGGTTAGATATTTCGGAGCCTAGTCGGGTGTTGGCTTGTGTGGTTTCTCGGTCCTCCCTGTACGATCGCATCAGAGAGCGCCTGTATGATGATCCGCATTTGCTTGTCCTTAAGGACAGGGTTCAACATGATGATGCCAAGGATGTGACCATTGGTGATTATGGCGTGTTGAGGATGCAGGGTCGGATTTGTGTGCCCAATGTGGATGGGCTTCGGTAGTTGATATTGGAGGAGGTCCACAGCTCGCGGTACTCCATTCATCCGGGTGCCGCAAAGATGTATTAGGATTTGAGGCAGCACTATTGGTGGAGGAGGATGAAAAAGGATATTGTAGGGTTTGTGGCACGATGTCTCAACTGTCAGCAAGTAAAATAAGATCATCAGAGACCGGGTGGCGTACTTCAGCGGATGATTATTCCCGAGTGGAAGTGGGAGAGGATTACTATAGATTTTGTGAGTGGTCTCCCTCGAACTTTGAAGAAGTTTGATTCGATTTGGGTGATTGTGGATCGGCTGACCAAGTCTGCGCACTTCATTCCAGTATGTACTACCTATTCATCGGAGCGGCTGGCAGGGATCTTTATCCGGGAGATTGTTCGATTGCATGGTGTTCCCGTGTCTATTATCTCAGACAGGGGTACTCAGTTTACTTCTCAGTTCTGGAAGACTTTTCAGCGAGAGTTGGGTACACATGTGGAGTTGAGCACAGCATTTCATCCTCAGACGGACGGACAGTCGAGCGTACCATTCAGATATTGGAGGACATGTTGCGTGCCTGTGTTATTGATTTCGGAGGTTCTTGGGATGGGTTTTTTCCGCTTGCAGAGTTTACCTACAACAACAGTTATCAATCGAACATTCAGATGGCTCTGTATGAGGCGTTGTATGGGAGGCGGTGTAGATCTCCTGTTGGTTGGTTCGAGCCCGGCGAGGCTAGGCTATTGGGGACAGAGATGGTTCAGGATGCCTTGGAGAAGGTGAAGCTGATTCAGGAGAGGCTTCGTACAGCTCAGTCGCATCAGAAGAGTTATGCGGACCGGAAGGTTCGAGATGTGTCTTATATGGTTGGTGAGAAGATCTTGCTGAAGGTTTCGCCCATGAAGGGTGTTATGCGGTTTTGAAAGAAAGAAGTTGAGTCCGCAGTTTATTGGGCCTTTTGAGGTACTTAGGAGGATTGGGGAGGTGGCTTATGAGCTTGCCTTGCCACCCAGCTTGTCGGGCGTGCACCCGGTATTTCACGTATCTATGCTCCGGAAGTATGTTGGGGACCCGTCTCATGTATTTGACTTCAGCACGGTTCAGTTGGACGTTGATTTGACTTATGATGTAGAGCCAACAGCCATTTTGGATCGTCAGGTTCGGAAGTTGAGGTCAAAGGATGTTGTTTCGGTGAAAGTGTAATGGAGAGGTCGGCCCATGGAGGAGGCTACTTGGGAGACCGAGCGGGACATGCAGAGCAGATATCCTCACCTGTTTGAGGCTCCAGGTAAGTTTCTCGACCCGCTCGAGGATGAGCGTTTATTTTAGTTGGGAGGATGTGACGACCTGGCCCGTCGTCATGTGAGTTACCACCCTGTTTCCCCAATTTTATGCTTCTCTATGCTTCATTATCGGTATTTGATGTGTTCGAGTTGATTTGGATTGGTTTTGGTAGGAAATGAGACACTTAGTCTCTTTAAGGAAAGTTTGGTTTGGAAAAGTCAACTGGATATTGACTTGTGAGTTAGAGAGCTCGAATGTGATTTCCAGTGATTTGGTTAGCTTCGGGGGATGATTTGTGACTTAGGATTATGATCGGAATTGATTTTGGAGGTCCGATGTAGAATTAGGCTTGAATTGGCGAAGTTAGTATTTTGCGAATTCCGGTTGATAGGTGAGATTTTGATCCGAGGGTCGGAATGGAATTCCGAGAGTTGCTGTAGCTTCGTTAGGTGATTTTGGATGTGTGCGCAAAATTTCAGATCATTCGGAGGTGTTTTGTTCGGGTTTTTGATCAAATGCGTACTTCGGAAGTTTTTGAGAAACTTAGGCTTGAATTCGGTGCAAATTGATGATTTTAGCGTTGTTAGATGTGTTTTGATGATTGGAACAGGTTTGAATGATGTATTAGGATGTGTTGGTGCTTTTGGTTGAGGTCCCGGGGGCCTCGGGTGAGTTTCGGATGGTCAAACGGACCAATTCTAGCTTTTAAAAATTGCAGATTTTCCAGCTGAAGTGTTGCAGGTATTTGCCCATCGCGTTCGCGTGAAGTGAGTCGCGAACGCGTAGAAGGAATTTGAAGGCCAGGATTTATGACCTTCGCGTTCGCGTTTGAGGCCTCGCGATCGCGGAAGGTAAGGTGATCAGGCATCGCGTTCGCGTGAAGGTACTCGCATTCGCGTATAAGGACTGGGGTCCAGTGGCGAAATGTTCTTCGCGTTCGCAGCGTAGTGACGCGTTCGCGTAGGCTTAGGGGCTCAGACCTTCGCGTTCGCGTGAGTGCGACCGTGCTCGCGAAGGGTATTTTTGGCAGTAGTGGATTTTTGTTCATCACGAACGCGACGCGTTCGCATAGAGGAAAATAAGTCTGGGCAGAAGGGTTTTATTAAACATTTCATCCGCGAACCAAGTCTCATTTTCACCATTTTTGAGCAACCTTAAGAGCTTTTGGACGGGAATTGAAGGTGATTTCGACTGGGTGTGATTGGAGGTGAGTTCTATGACCTAAATACATGATTTAATGGTAGAATTAACATAGAAATTTGTGGAAATTCATCAAAAGAGGGTAAAGCTAGGGCTTGGAAATTTGGTATTTCAAAGTGGGATTTGATGGGTCATTTGGACTCGGATTTGGGAGTTTTTGGTATGTATAGACTAGTGGCGAGATACGGAATCCGGTGATGTTAATTTTCTGATTATTCGAGAAGTGGGCCCGAGGCTCGGGTTTTGCCAATTATGTAAATTTCGATATTTTTCGAGTCTTTCCGATTGGGTTATTTTCCCTTAGCCTATTGTAACGTATTCGTTGTGGTTTTGACCAGATTCGACGCACGAGGAGGTCGATTTGCTAGGCAAGGGCATAGTTAGCTAGGATTTTGGCCGGCTTGAGGTGAGTAATGATAGTAAATGATATCCTGAGGGTTTGCACAACGAAGTACTATATTGAGGCGAAACACGCGCTTAATGGCGAGCGCAGGGTTGTTTACCACTGGGGATTGTGACTTGGTCCGTCCCGTTTGATATTTTACTGAGTATTTGATTAATCTGATTTGTTTATCGTCATGATTTGGGCTAGTTGCCATGTTTGGTGCCTCGTGCCGACTTGTAGAAACCTTAGGGGTATTATGACTGATTTTCCTCACTTTACTTAGTACAAATCACATCCTCAGTCATTTTTCTAATTGATTAAACAATGTGAACCGTTTTTATAAGTGTTAACCCTAAATGAGGGAAGTTATGTGGGCTGAGATCCTTCCCCTATACTATTGTGTCCTAAAATAACTGAGAGGGGTTGAGGACCCAACAGTGAGGATATTATACATATTATGGATCGGGTTGCACGCCGCAGCAAATACTCATATGGATCGGGCTGCACGCTGCAGCAAATGTTTATGTGGATAGGGCTGCGCGCCGCAACAGTATTGCGCTTGGGCTGTAGGAGCCCCTCCGGAGTCTGCACCCCCACAGTGAGCGCGGGTACCCATATGGATCGGGCTGCATGCCGCGATGATGGATCGGACTGCACGCCGCAGTGGTTAATATATGTTACTATTCTGAGAGTAGTCTGAGTTACTGTACTGAGCGGTTGATATTGGGCCCGAGGGGCAGTTTTACTATTTATCACTTATTAACTGTTTTACTTGATTTACCTGCTTTAAAACGGAGATTTCACATGATTTCACGGATTTTACTGCTTTAAGGGATTTACTGCCTGATATAGAACTGCCCTGTGCTGTTATGTGTTTTCTTATCTTCAGCTATTATTTATTATTATTACTCACTGGGTCGGAGTACTCACATTACTCCCTAAACCATGTGTGCAGATTCAATTCTTTTTTTTTCGAATTTTGTTCACTATCTTAGATCTATAAATTGACTCATCTCCATAAGGAGCCGAATGAACCAAAGTTTCATGTTCGGTTTNCCAGACTTTTGTATCAGATATTCTGTTTGTAGACTTATAAAAATTCTGTAGTAGCTCATGACTTGTGACACCCCGGTTTGGGTTGTGTCGGGATGGTTTCCACTGTTATATTCTATACTTCCGCGGATTATTGTTATTAAATTATGCTTTAGAATTGTTTAATGGTAATTAACTGCTTAAAAGAGGTGTTGGCATTGTTCTGGCTGGCCTTGTCTGCACGAGAGGCGCCATCACGGCCGGGTTTGGGATTTGCGCCGTGACAATCACTCATTCCATAAGAAACCAAAAAGTATTCAATTAGGCAATTGATATACTTCCTTTGCTTGAATTTGATCACGCCCTGTTATGCTTTATATAAAGAACTAAGCGGTCGTTGTAAATATAATTTGGTTTTGAAGTCTAGAGTTGAATCCCACAGGGAATTAACCTACTAATTACAACTGCTAGTTTCACAAGAATTCAAGTAATCAACTTCTAGAAATACTGAATAATGAGTTGAGTGTTTACTAACTAAAACCAAAGTAATTAATGAGCTGTAATTTTATTACAAAGAAAGAAAATGTGGTAGACAAGATTAGAAAGGTCTAAGGTTACGATTTCCCCTCTTATCGGAATCATCCCTGCTACGTCTCCTATAAATTTGCCTAGATACTCTCTACTGATTGTGAGCACTTTAGGTGTCATAATTCTCTTCCGAGCAAATACAACAATTTACTAGACGTATTCTTCCGAACTACGCTAGCTTGCACTAGTTTACCGCTCACTAAGATCGCACCAAGGTTTCGTTATTCCTAATCCTACCTTTAAATCCTCCGTATTGATACCTCATATACGTTAGGAGTGATGTTGTTCAACAACTACCTAAATATGTACCCTTTTCCAAGTCATACATACTAATAGGCATAGTCAATTGAGGGCCCTTCAATCAACCACAATAATCACGTAGTTGAACAAGTAGAAGAAATCCAATGGCAAACTTATATTAAACGCAACAAGAATTCATCCTCCAAGAGGTTCCATCAATCCTAGAATAAAGAGTTTAGCTACTCATAATTGTTTTCACAACAACAATATAAGAATTTATCACCAATAATAGAAAAGGGAAGAAGAAAGATAAAAACTCGTCTCCGAATCTTCCGTCTTGCTCCTTGCTTGTTCTTGCCTTCAAAGATGTTGTGTAACACTTAAAAAGTCCTTCTTTGATGTATTTATATCACTTAGGGTTGCTAAAGGGGCGGAATTTTTCAATCCTACTTCGGATGGGAAAAGCTGGAATCCGCGTCTGTTATCGCGCGTCGCGCACCCATGGACGTGGATTAAGCTTTTGAAATTCTTCCTTTCGCAAAGTGGTCCGTGCCTTTGCTTCACTTTGTTGTTTACTGCCTTCACTTTTCTCCTTTCTCACGTCCATTTTCGTGCCGCGCACGAGAATAGACGAGCTCTCAATACTTCAATTATTCTCCTTTTTGCAATAATTTGATTTCTTTCGCTCCATTATCATTCAAGCTCACTCATACAAATAAGAAACACGTAATGAGTATAATTCACTTTAAATATCATGTAATCTCCCGCAACTTACACGACAAATGAGATGAAAATACTCTCAAAATCATAAACTTTGGCCATTTATCACCACTCCACACTTAGACTTTTGTGCATCCTCGAGCGAGTAATGTTAAGCGCATAGGCAAGAAATACATTTTAAAACATACTCAAGCATCACATCAATGGCAATGGTTTATATCAACACTTAGAATCTAGCATAAGCACTATTCATACTTTTCCTCAAGCTTTACATCATGCCAAGGCTAACTAAAAGAATTTGTGTGACTCTCTCTAACACCATAGCCTCAGAATTTGACTCCAATACATCCCAAACTAAGCCTCGCTTCTTGTGCCCACTCAAAAATCAAGGTCTCTACCAATCCTTTGCAAATCATGTGCCCTCACCAATAAACTACAAACATAATAGTCAACACACTAAGTATAAGTTCAAGTATATTTTAAGGACTCTCAGATCAAAAGAATTTGCTGACACTCACAAAGAAACTCTTATGTTGATAACAACACGATAGGGGATTAAGGAATTACTAAAGAAAAACAAGAAACTCAAGAAACGTGCGGAAGCTAAAAGAAAATAAACAAACGAAAAGGAAGACAAAAATTAAAGATAGATTGAATCAAAGAAAGAGTTTCTTGAATTCAAGAAGTCTATTCTTGAAGTTGAAACCTAACAACAACAATTAGCTAACGAATAACTAATCGCCTTTGATAGAGAATTAAAAACAAGAGATAGATTGTGAAACCCTTTAGAATAACAAGAACAACAATAAGCCTAAACCTATCACTTTTCTTGAATACCTAGAAGTGATCTAAGATTTTGAAAGAGTTTAATCATACCACCTTAAGTTGAGTCTTGAAGGTTGAAGAATAAATCCAAGAGTAGCCACACACAAGAGTGAAAGAAAAATCTAACAATTTTTACTGATAATAGTTTGAATAATCTAAGACTAAAAACAAAGAAGACTCCCCTTTATATAGAGAGGGGCTCACGAAATTGTACCTAACAAAACAAGGAAATAAAGTCCTAAACTATTTTGTACAACAAGTCCAACTACCTTAGGAAAAGGAAAATACTAGGAAGCAAAAACCAAGTCATTCTTGTAAAATAATTCCAAAAATCTTAGCAAAATGAAAACATAACCTTAACTAACTAGGAAATCAATAAATATAGTCACACAATATATGAAAATAAGTCCCAAACCATTCTTGGATAGAATCTTGAAAATCTTGGAAATCTTGAAGAGAATTTGCAAGCATCTTGGCACCAACTTGCACTCAACATCTAGCACGACTATTGTACCCTTCTTGAACCTCAAGTAAGTCCTTTTTATGCTATAAATACGTGGATTTATGTGGGACTTCATGGGCTGCAAGTTTGGACGCATATTAGGTGCCAAATTGGTCCAACAATGGCCTGATTTGGACCTTCTTCAGAGGATGTTTCTTGGGATCTAATCCACCTCTTCTTGGACGTGAATTTGGGCCATAAAAAAATTATAACACCTAGATAACTCATATCCTTTATCCTTGAGCTCTTCCTCCCAACTAACAACTTCTTTGTTCGCTCCTGAAGTCCAATGACCTTGTTTTGCAAGTTTTTAGCTTGAGACCTTGTTAAAGGTCCTCTTTGAGATTCTAAAGCTTTATCCTTGTCTTTGAATAGATTTGAGCTTCCTATGATTCTATCATATGCCGGCCAAGTTCATTCCATAGGCTTGCCCGTAGTGTAAGTCTCTACTAATCTAATCTTGCAAAGTCTAGGATCAAGTAGGACTTTATAGATTGTAATATAGGCTAAAGGACGGGTAGGAAATATTTGAGACAATAGTGACTAACCCTCCTAAGCAAATTAATACACTACACTTCACTTTTAAGCACCTCCTTGTCTTGACCAATTCGATGTCTTGCCATGAAACCATACACATTTGGGCCTTTCTTCATCAAGCACATCAATATGGATACTTTACTAGCCAAGACAAAGATATGAGAGGTGTTATTCATCTTTTTTTTCACTCTCCTTAATTTGGTATCTCTGGCTAGTATTTATTTTTTTAATTTATTTGTATAAGTGCACCTTTTTGGTCTTTTTATGGTTCCACTGAAAAGCTACCCACCCACTTTCTTTACTATTCTAGATACTTAAGTGCTTTCGGAGGTAAAGGTTCAACAAGATTTGATTAAGAACAAACGAGATTCGTTGTAATGTGGTTGCCACAGAAAAGGTCTACAGGCTCAAAAGGGTTTACTATGGATAAAATAAATACTGGTAGGCAAATATGCTAAATGGTATCAAAGAAAGCCTATATCACTTCCCAAACGTACAAGACTTAATCATTTCGCTTCAACTTACACACGGGGCAAGTTCTAGACTAGCAAGGGTGGCACAAAGTAAAACAAGATTTCACATCATATAATGTGCATGACTCACTCAGAACGGCTCGGACCCGACTCTCAAGTTAAAGCAACTATCACAGTCATCCTAAAACTAAACATATAGGAAGTACATGACAAGAGTCAAAAGATGAGTCCAAGAGTCAGAGTAAAGTCCCATATATTCTTATTGCACATTGTGATGACTCGAAAGGTCATCTTGTGTTCTAGAACCCAATTCGGAGTTCCGAGGCCTTCAAAACCTTATTTTATTTCACCTCGATTTGTGTGCACAGTCCGGGCGCGTTTCCAGAAAGCCTTTATGTGAAAATTGAGAAAAATAATAATTTTTGGCTTAAAAAGTTGATTTTAGTTGACTTCGGTCAACGTTTTGGGTAAATGGACTCGGGCCCATGTTTTGACGGTCCCGGAAGGTCCGTAGTAAAATATGGGACATGGTTGTATGCCCGAATCAAATTACAAGGTCCCTCGCCCGAGAAATGAATTTTTGAAGAAAAATTTAAAAGGCTAAAAATGTAATAATTTAAATAATTTTATCTTGTTGGTATCGGGCCCGTATTTTGGTTCCGGAGCCCGGTACAGATTAGTTATGATATTTATACCTTATCTGTGAAATTTTGTGAGAAACGGGACTGATTTGACGGGATTTTGGTTGAAAACGTAGAAGTTTTAAAACTTTCTTGAAAATTTTATGGAATTTGGTGTTAAATTCATAGTTTTAGGTGTTATTTTGGTGATTTGATCACCCGAGCAAGTTCTTATGATGCGTTAAGACTTGTTTGTATGTCTGGTTTGGAGCCCCGAGGGCTTGGGTGAGTTTCGGATAGGCTATAGGATGTCTAGACTTAGAAAATTTTTGTGTTGGATAGTTGCAAAGTTGTAGGTCTCGGATCTTGGAAGTGCGGCCGCGGTGGGAAATTCACAGACCGCGGTACAGGAAAGCGGCCACGATGGGAACTTTGCGGACCGCGGAGAAGATTTCGCAGCCGTGCCTGGGATTTCGCGGACCGCGTAGTGAGGATCATAGGGTGCTATATAAGCGGGATTTTTCATTCATTCTTCAATTTTTCAAACCCTAAAACATAAGAGGCGATTTTCAAAACACTTCTTCCTCCCCAAATCATAAGTAAGTGATTCTTAACTCATTTCTTTCACTCTTTTACTTCTTTTTACAAGATTTCATCCTAGAATCTAGGGTTTTCATGGTGGAATTGGGGATTTTTGGGTAGAACTTAAGAATTTCGAAATTTGAGGATTTAGACCTCAAATTGAGGTCGGATTCCAAAACCAATTGTATATCCGGGATCAGGGGTGAATAGCTAATCGGGTTTTGGTCCAAGATTCGAGTTTGGACCAAGCGGGCCCGGGTGTTGACTTTTGTTGACATTTTCAAAAATGACCTAAATTGAATTCCTTGCTATCGTGGGTAGTTCCTAAGGCTTAAATTGAATTGTTTGGTTGGTAATTTGCTAGATTATATTTGTCCAGAGGCTTGTGTGAAGGAAAAAGCTGTGATTGAGCTTTGAGCGGCCCGCGGAGGTGAGGTAAGTGTTGGGTCTAACCCTGGCTTGATTGATTAGGTATTACTTGCCTATTTGTTACGTTTGACATTGAGTACAACGTATAGGTATGGTGACGAGTACCTATGCATTGTTGTCGAGTCATAGCATGCGAGTTAGTCTTGTTCTTGTAACTATTGTACTCTTTGATCATATATTTCATGTTTAGACTTGTTATTCCAGGTGTTGAGCAACTCTTATCTTGTTTTACGAAGTTTGGTACTGATTGAGTATTAACTCAGAGTTGAGGCTGGTTTTGTGGAATTAAATGTCGAAGTAAGACTGGTTCTTGATATTTCTATCTCATTGTGGTTATTAATCATTGTTTTGGTGAGGGAGAGTGTTAAAGCACAAAGGATGATGTCGTGCAATGTCTTACGAGTGAGTGATAATTCACAAAGGGTGATGTCGTGCCATATTCTATGAGTGATAATGCACAACGGGTGATGCCATGCCATATTCTGCGAGTAATAATGCAGGTAGGATGATGCCGTGCCATGTTATGAGAGAGTTAATGCACGAAGGGTGATGTCGTGCCGTTTCTATTCTTTTTGTTGGTGAGGACGAAAGTAGAAGCACGAAGGGTTATGTCGTGTACTTGTTTGCTATGCTATAACATTCGTTGGTGCAAAGCATTATTACTGCATTTCTTTACTGTACTATTTTCAGGATTTGATATTCCCCTCAGCACGTTTTCCCCCTTCCCGTTATTATCTGCTCAATTTCCATTTGTTGTTATTTTCTCGTATAGGATTTAACTGCACAGGTTCATGTTATTGTCTTGTCGTAGCCTCGTCACTACTTTACCGAGGTTAGGCTCGGCACTTACCAATACATGGGGTCGGTTGTACTGATACTGCACTCTGTACCTTTTGTGCAGATTTCGGTACTGGACCGTGTTAACCCGAGTTGAGGTGCTGCCTTCAGTCCTACCGGAGACCCTAGGTAGATCTGTCGGCGTTCACAGACCCTGGAGTCCCCTTCCAGTTATTCTAGTTCATTGTTTTTACTTTAATTCAAAGACAGTTGTATTTTTCTTTCAGTCAATGTTTTGTAGTTACTCTCAGAAGTTAGTGAGTTGTGACACCAGATTTTGGGTAGTGGTGTTGAGATATTGGGTAATTATAAACCTCCACATTTCATTAAATAATTTTGTTTTAAATTATTGTCATTTAGTGAATTTCTTAAAGAGGTAGCGTATTTAATTTTTATATGTTGGCTTGCCTAGAAATTGTAAGTTTAGGCGCCATCACTATCCCAGCGTGGGAAATTCGGGTCGTGTCAAGTTGGTATCAGAGCACTAGGTTGCATGGGTCTCTCAATTCACGAACAAGTTAGGTAGAGCCTGAGGGATCAGTACGAAGACGTCTATGCTTATCCCCCGGAGGCTACAGAGTTTAGGAACAAATTTACTTATATTCTTCCCTATCGTGTGATATTGTTCTCTCATTGCTAATTGAACTTTTCTACTCTCATCATTTTGCAGATGGCGAGAACATGTACCGCTTCATCAGCTGATCATTAGCCTGAGCCCATAGTGGCATCTCCTACGAGGGGCAGAGGACGAGGCTGAGGCTGTGCTAGAGGCCAAGGCAGGGGCAGGGCTCAGCCCAGAGCTCGAGCAGCAGCACCAGTGGCGGAGCCTCAGGTATAGTTGGATGAGGAGGCTCCAGCCCAGGCAGTTCCAGCAGGACTAGCTCAGGTCCCAGAGGGGTTCATAGCTACCCCAGTGCTTCAGGATGCTTTGGTCCGTCTAGTGGACCTTAAGAAGAGTGTAGCTCAGACTGGCACATTTCCTATACCACCAGTCGTCTCTCAAGTTGGGGGAGGAGCCCAGACTCCTGCTACCAGCTCCACCAGCTCAGCCAGTGGGAATAGCTCAGCCAGTTATTGCGGATCAGGCCGCTGGTGGATCAATTATGTCTTCTGAGGCTTTGTTGAGGTTGGACAAGTTCACCAAGATTTTCCCGGTTTATTACAGTGGGACAATTTCTAAGGACCCACAGGATTATCTTGACCGCTGCCATGAGGTGTTTCGGAACATGGGGATGGTGTAGACCAATGGGGTCGACTTTACTTTATTCTAGATGATAGGGTCCGCCAAGAGATGGTGGAATGATTTTGTGTTGACTAGACCAGCTGGGTCGCCTTCCTTGACTTGGGACCAGTTCTTTCAGCTATTTCTCGAGAAGTTCCTTCCTATCACTCGGAGAGAGGACTATCGCAGGTATTTCGAGCGTCTTCAGCACGGTTCTATGACTGTCACTCAGTAGGACACTAGGTTTGTTGATTTGGCCCGTCATGCTCTTCTTATACTTCCTACCAAGAGGGATAGGGTGAAGAGGTTCATTGAGGGACTAGCTTAGCCTATCAAGTTGTAGATGACTAAGGAGATAAGGAGCGAGATTTCTTTCTAGGATGCAGCTAATGTGGCCAGGCGAGTTGAGATGGTTTTAGCTCAGGGGAGTGGTCAAGGTTCTGACTAGAGGCCTCGTCATTCTGGTGGGTTCAGTGGTGCCTCATATGGAGGCAGGGGTTCTTTTGGTAAAGGACATCCTCCCAGGCCGTTTCATATAGCCCTACAGGTTTCTCACGGTGCTTCAGGTGGCTGTGGCCCTCATATGCAGTATTCTGATCAGCTAGCCTACAGTGTACCACCAGTTCCTGGTGCACCTCCGCTCTAGAGTTAACAAGGTTGTTACCCAGGCTGTCAAGGTCAGTTTCAGGGTCAGCAGTCTCAGCTGCCGAGGTCTTGTTATACTTGTGGTAATATGAGGCACATTTCTAGATTTTGCCCTCGAGCATTGAGCAGTTCTCAGCATCGAGGTTCTCGTGCCATGGTTCCGGCACTGGGTGTTCCACCGCCCACTTAGCCAGCTAGAGGTGGAGGTTGAGGCATTAGAGGTAGAGGTCAGGAAGCTAGAGGTGGAGGCCAACCAGATAGGGCCCGTCCTCGAGATGTAGTTCAAAGTGGTGGGGCCCAGCCCTGATATTATGCTTTTCTATCCAGGTCTGAGGCTGAGTCATCCGACGATGTTATCACAGGTATGGTTTCCATTTGTAGTAGGGATGCCTCAATATTATTTGACCCAAGATCTACTTATTTGTATGTATCATCTTACTTTGCTTCATATTTGGTTGTGCCTCGTGATTCTTTTAGTGCTCCCGTGTATGTGTCCACGCCTGTGGGGGATTCTATCGTTGTAGATCGTGTCTGTCATTTGTGTGGTTGTCATAAGAGGTCTTGAGACTTGCGTAGATCTTCTGCTTCTCGATATGGTTGATTTTGATGACATTTTGGGTATGGATTGGTTGTCACCTTATCATGCCATATTGGACTATCACGCCAAGACAGTGACCTTAGCCTTGCCAGGGTTGCCTTGACTAGAGTGGAGAGGGACTCCTGGTCATTCTACTAGCAGGGTTGTTTCTTATATGAAGGCTCAGCGTATAGTCGAGAAAGGGTGTTTGGCTTACATGGCTTATGTTCATGATTCTAGTGCGGAGGTTCCTTCCATGGATTCCGTACCAGTTGTTCAGGAGTTCCCAGAGGTATTTCCTACAGACCTGCTGTAACGACCCGTTCGGTCATTTCATGAGTTCTGCCGACTCAACACTACACTAAGGTAGGAAGAGCGGGTTGCAACAGCCTTTACCCGGATAGTGGTTCGGGATCAAATTTCCACAGGGAGCTAGTAATAGAGTTGTATTGTCTGTTTAGTCTAGAATTGTAGTTGTGCTTCTAATATCACTTCAAACATCCTTGGTTTTGATTTTTATATCTATTATTATAAGACTAATGTTTGAAGCTAAATTATGCTACGGAGATATTGCTAAGTTGTAATTAATATAGAGAAAGGCACTAGGGTCGTGGCATTGCCTAGATGGCTAACTAACGGGTAGATGCTACTAAGGGTAAATTGACATATTTGGGGCTTATGCTATAACCGTTGCTCAATTGTACCCACTCTCACACCTCTCGATAGAGAGAGTGATTTTGCCCAATTGACTCTCTTGAGACCAATTGGGTAGGCCAATTAGACCAAGCAACTAGGGTTCAAGTAGGGTAATTACTCTCTCGGGGTTTAACCCGTTAATTGGGACTACCATTTCTCATAGGTCCATCCCAATTCCTTGTTGGATAAATTTTGGGGTCATAGACTCTCTTTCTCAAGAAGAGTTAAACCCACCAAGCTAGAATCAGTGTTTGCAACCACCAATCCTTAATTAAAACCTAAAATTAACCCAAATAGCCAACACCCAATATCAATCTATCCTTAGATGTCAACACCCATCAATTACCCACACTAGGGTTGAGCCACAACCCTAGCTAGTGAGTTTAGCTACTTATGCTAGATGCAAAAATTAAAGAAATAGATGAAGAAGCAAACATATTAATTGATTACTAAGGAAGAAATACAATATTGAAGGTCAAAAATGCCAAAAATGGCTTAACCCAGTGTTCTCACGAGCTCGCAGCTTCAGAAAAACAAAACTTAACCTAAAAATAGGAAAAGGATCTATTTATAGTGGCTGGAATAACTGGACAAAAATACCCCTGCGGGGTCAGCGCGCCGTGTTGGCTCTTTAACTCTTGAAATTTAACTCTCTGAAGTTGAGGGACGCGGACCGCACGAAAGTGTAGCGCGGCCGCGAGAGCTCTGGCACGGACCGCGACCGCGTGGCTTGCTCTTGTCCCAACTGGCATCTCTCTGAATCTCTTCATGCGGGCTGCACGAAAAAGTGGCGCGGCCGCGTGAGCTGAACGCAGGCCGCATAAATCCAACCGTGGCCGCGTTGTGAGAGCCCTGAATACGCACTTCTCCGAATCTCCTAGTGCGGTCGCGTGCACTTTTGTGCGGTCCGCACTAGGCTCTTTTTTCCATCACTTTACTTGGCCTTTGATACTTGAGCAGGTTTCACTCCGTTTTGAGCCGATCTTTGACATTTCAGTCACTTTGTCGCTCAAACCTGCAACCAAGCACAACCTGTGAGCATTTTGGGATTATTTCGTATCAAATTATACTCAAATCATAGGCAAGTAGGGGCATAAAACACGTTAAGATCCTACTTATTAATAGCCCCGTTTAACCCATTTCTGCTTCTTTATGTGTTCTTCAGCTATATTTCATCACATCGTGTTGGTTGGTTCTGGTTCGGAGTGCTTTTGGGGTGAATTGAGATACTTAGTCTCTTTTGAGTAGGCTTAAGTTGGATAAGTCAACCGGATATTGACTTATGTGTAAATGATCTTGGATGGAAATTTTGATGGTTCGATTAGCTTCATTAGGTGATTTTGGACTTGGGAGCGCATCCGGAATGTGATTTGGAGGTCCGTGGTAGATTTAGGCTTGAATTGGCGAAACTGGAAATTTGGTGTTTCTCGGTCGGCAGTGGAAATTTTGATATTGGGGTCGGAATGAAATTCTGGAAAGTGGAGTAGGTACGTAGTGTCTTTTGTGACATGTGTGCAAAATTTTATGTCATTCGGAGGTGATTTGATAGGTTTCGGCATCGTTTGCGAAATTCGGAAGTTTGGAAGTTCTTAGGCTTGTATCGAGGGTGATTTGGTGTTTTGATGTTGTTTTGAGTGTTCCAAAGGTTTGAATAAATTTGAATGGTGGTATGTGACTTGTTGGTGTTTTTGGTTGAGGTCCCGAGGGCCTCGGGATGAATTTGGATGGTTAATGGAAGAGTTGGAATTTAGTTGGTGCAGCTGAAGTTGCTGCTTCTGTTATTTCCACACATGTGGAGTAGGGACCGCAGGTGCGAGGTCACAAATGCGGTGTGGAAGCCACAGATGCAAAATTGAGGGCCAAGAGGAGAAACCGCAGATGCAATGTGTTGGACGCATCTACGGGACCGCAGGTGCGGTGCCTGGGGCGCATATGCGATCCGGGGTGTTTAAGTGAAAATCGCAGGTGCGGCTGATTGGACCGCAGAAGCGGTTGCGCAGGTGCGGTAGAAGGACCGCAGATGCGGAAATTGCTGGGCATAATGTATATAAAGGTTCTTTCGCAAAATTTTTTCCCATTCTTCACCATTGTTGGCCAGGTTTTGAGCTTTGGGCAGTGATTTTCTAGAGGAATCGAGGGTTATCAGTTGGGTAAGTTACTTGGGCTTCATTACTTGTGTTTATAATGATTTTCCTACTGTTTAATCGTGAAATTAATGGGAGTTTGGGGTGAAGTCGAAGGGGTTAGGGCTTGAGTTTTGGAGAGTTTAAATTGAGGATTTGAGGGACCATTTGAGGTCGAATTTTGATGATTTTGTTATGTATAGACTCGAGAGTGAAAGAAGTTAGTTTTGTGATTTTTGACGGATTCCGAGACGTGGGACCGGGGGCCGGGTTTGGGTGAATTTTGGGATTTTGGTATAATTTGATAATTTTTCATATGGAATTGGTTCATTAGCCTATATTGATTGCATTGTATTGCTTTTGGTCAGACTCGGAAATTTGGAGGCCGATTCTAGAGGCAAGGGCGTCGCGGAGTAGGGATTTGACCAGTTTGAGGTAAGTAATGATTGTAAATCTTGTCCTGAGGGTATGAAGCCCCGGATTACACATTGTTTGACTATTTTGTGGTGATGCACATGCTGGATGACGAGCGTGTGGGTGTGCACCGTTGGGGATTGTGACTTGGTCCGTCCTGTAGCAACAATTAAGTTATGTATTTGACTGAAAACTATTTGATACTTATGTGCTTTAGAAAGAATTTCTATGATTTGGGCTGAATGCCATATGTGGGCCTCGTGCCAAGCTGTTTGGACCCTCAGGAGCCTTTCACTACTATTTCCTTACTGTTTTGACTTAAGATCTGTACTCGGTCATGCTATGTTTTACTTATTTCATAACTCAGTCTTTATTACTCCGTTTTGATGCATAAAAATGATATTTTGGGCTGAGCACCCTGTTTTCCTGATAGCCCTAGTGGCTTGAGAGGTTTCTAATTGAGTAAGGCCAAGGCCTGCGTTGTGAGGATATTATGGGATTTGGTTGCGCGCCTTAGCATGTTGTTACTGATTGGTGATTATGAGAGGCCGAGGGCCTGATTTATTATTCCACGAGGTGGCTTGTTATAGCGCTTGGGCTATAGGAGCCCCTCCAGAGTCTGCACACCCCCAGTGAGTGCGGGAACCCTGTGTGAGTGATACGATGTTATGCCCGAGGGGCTGTTATTGATTCATGTTGTGCCCATGGGGCCATTACGAGTGACTGTGAGGTTTGCCCGAGGGGCTGGTTCTGAGTGACGTTATGCCCGAGGGGCAGTTTATGATTCATGTTGCCCGAAGAACTGTATACGAACTATGTTTTGCCCGAGGAGCTATTGTGTTATCATTTTTACTCTAAATTGCATTGAGCTTCTGTTGAAAAGCATCTTCAAATGATTTTTCTGAAAAACTAGGTTTTTAAAACGTGAGGATTTTGACTCATATGCTGATTTGAAAGCATGTTGAACTTACTGAGTTTTGTGATGTGGATTTTCTGTTTTTCTTGCTACTCAGTCTCTATTTACCTTTATTACTTAATGAGTTGGCGTACTCACATTACTCCCTGCACCTTGTGTGTAGATCCAGGGGTTGCTGGACGTGCTAGCAAGCGTTGATCTTTATCCGCCGCGGATACTTGGAGTTGGCAAGATAGTTGCATGGCGATCGCAACCTTGCACTTCTCCCTCCTATCTTCCTATAGATATTAGTAGTTGATTTCCAGACCATTTTTGTCTTGTTATGTTTCGGAACAATTGTAGTATTTCTCATCACTTAGTGACACTTGAGGTTGAGCTTTATTTTCGTATTTTTGTTTTCTTTAACCTATACTTTTTATGAAGATTTCAGTATGAAAAAGGTTGTTATTTAAATTTTAATGAAGTGTTGAACTATTTTAGGAAAGTGTCGACTGGCCTAGTTCCATGATAGGTGCCATCACGACCAGGTTGGTTATGGGGCTGTGACACCTGTCGGGGATGCCACCCGATAGGGATATCGACTTTTGCATTGATTTTGCTCTGGCACTTAGTCCATTTCCATTCCGTCATACCGTATGGCCCTGCCAAAGTTGAAAGAATTAAAGGAGCAGTTGCAAGATTTCCTTGATAAGGGCTGAATTAGACCTAGTGCCTCACCCTGTGGTGCGCCGGTGTTGTTTGTAAAGAAGAAGGATGGATCGATAAGGATGTGCATAGATTATCGGTAGTTGAACAAAGTCACCATCAAGAACAAGTATCCATTGTCGTGGATTGATGATTTATTTGATTAGCATCATGGTGCCAAAGTGTTTTCGAAGATTGATTTGAGATCTGGTTACCATCAGTTGAGGATTAGGGCATCCGATGTCCCTAAGATAGCTTTTCGGACTCGGTAAAGGCATTATGAGTTCTTAGTGATGTCATTTGTACTGACAAATGCCCCGGCAGCGTTCATGGATTTGATGAACCGAGTGTTCAGGCCCTATTTGGATTCTTTTGTGATTGTCTTCATTGACAATATCTTGATATACTCTCGCAACCGGGAGGAGCATGAACAGCATCTTTAGACCGTTCTTCAGACCTTGAGAGATAGCCAATTATATGCTAAGTTTTTGAAATGTGAGTTTTGGTTGAGTTCAGCTGCTTTCTTAGGTCATGTTGTATCAGTAGAGGGTATACAGGTGGATCAGAAGAAGATTGAGGCAGTCAAGGACTGGCCCAGACCCACATCAGCTACTGAGATCCGTAGTTTCTTAGGATTGGTGGGCTATTACCCCGGTTTGTGGAGGGTTTTCATCTATAGCAGCCCCGATGACCAGGGTGACCCAAAAGGGTGCCCGTTCAGATGGTCAGACGAGTGTGAGGCGAGCTTCTAGAAACTCAAGACTGCTTTGACTATGGCGCCACTATTAGTGCTGCCCACAGGTTCAGGACCATATATCATATATTGTGATGCATCTCGAATTAGACTTGGTGCGGTATTGATGAAGGGTGGCAAGGTTATTGCATATGCTTCGCGGCAGCTGAATATTCACGAGAAGAATTATCCAGTTTATGACATAGAGTTAGCAGCCATTGTTCACACGCTGAAGATTGGAGGCATCATCTATATGGCGTGTCATGTGAGGTGTTCACGGGTCATAAGAGTTTGCAGTATTTGTTCAAACAAAAGGAGCTCAATTTGAGGCAGAGATGGTGGTTGGAGCTACTGAAAGACTATGCCATCACCATCTTGTATCATCTCGGGAAGGCTAATGTGGTCGCCGATTCTTTGAGTAAGAAGTCAGCGATTATGGGCAGTCTTGTGTATATTCCAATAGGTGAGAGACCGCTCGCATTAGATGTTCAGGCATTAGCCAATCAGTTCGTGAGGTTAGATGTTTCTGAGCCCAGTCGTGTTTTAGCTTGCACAGTCGCTCGGTCTTCCTTGTTTGAGCACATCAGAGATCGGCTGTATAATGACCCTCATTTGCTTATTCTTAGGGACACAGTGCAGCACGGTGATGCCAAGCGGGTTACAGTTGGCGATGATGGAGTTTTGAGGATGCAGGGTCATGTGTGTGTGCCCAATATGGATGGGCTTCATGAGTTGATTCTATAGGAGGCCCACAGTTCTCGGTATTCTATTCATCCGGGCACCGCTAATATGTATCAGAACTTGCGCCAGCATTATTGGTGGAGGAGGATGAAGAAGGATATTGTTGCGTATGTAGCTTGGTGTTTAAATTGTCAGCAAGTAAAGAATGAGCATCAGAGACTTGGTGGTGTGCTTTAGAAGATTGAGATTCCTGAGTGGAAGTGGGAGCGTATCACTATGGATATCATTGTTGGACTCCCACGGACTCAGAGAAAGTACGACGCAGTATGGGTTATTGTGGATAGGCTAACTAAGTTGGCGCATTTCATTCCTGTGGCAGTTTCCTATTCTTCGGAGCGATTGGCTGAGATTTATATCCGTGAGATCGTTCATCTGCATGGTGTGCCCGTGTCTATCATTTTCGATCGAGGTACGCAGTTTACCTTACATTTCTGGAGGGAAGTACATCGTGAGTTAGGTACGCAGGTTGAGTTGAACACAACATTTCATCCTTAGACGGACGGACAGTCCGAGCGTACTATTCAGATCTTGGAGGATATGCTCTGTGCCTGTGTTATTGACTTTGGAGGTTCTTGGGATCTATTCTTGCCGTTAGCAAAGTTTGCCTACAACAACAGTTATCAGTCGAGCATCCAGATGGCTCCCTATGAGGCATTATATGGTAGACGGTGTCGATCGCCGATTGTGTGGTTTGAGCCGTGGGTGGCTCGGTTATTGGGTACAGATTTAGTGTAGGACAAGGTTAAGGTCATTCAGGATAGGCTTCATACAGCCCAGTCCAAGCAAATGAGTTATGCCGACCGTAAGGTTCGTGATGTGGCATTCATGGTCGGAGAAAGAGTGTTGCTTCGGGTGTCACCCATGAAAGGTGTGATGCGGTTTGGAAAGAAGGGCAAGTTACGCCCTAGGTTCATCGGGCCTTTTGAGATTCTTGATCGACTGGGAGAGGTGGCCTACAGACTTGCGTTGCCACCAAGATTATCAGCGGTACACCCAGTGTTTCATATGTCCATGCTTCGGAAGTATCACGACGATCCATCCCACGTGTTAGACTTCAACACTATCCAGCTGGACAAGGATTTGACCTACGAGGAGGAGCTGGTAGCTATTCTAGACCGGCAGGTTTGTCAGTTGAGATCGAAGAGCTATCCTTTGGTTCGAGTGCAGTGGAGAGGTCAGCATGTTGAGGCAGCTACCTAGGAGTCCTAGTCCGATATGCGGAACACATATCTCCATCTTTTCTCCAGCTCAGGTACTATTCTATGTCCGTTCAAGGACGAACGGTTGTTTTAGAGGTGGAGAATGTGATGACCCAAAAGGTCATCTTGTGTTCTAGAACCCAATTCGGAGTTTTGAGGCCTTCAAAAACTCATTTTATTTCTCCTCAATTTACGTGCACGGTCTGAACACGTTTCCGCAAAGCCTTTATGTAGAAATTGAGAAAAATAATAAGTTTTTGCTTAAAAAAACTGATGCGGGCATAACCTCATGCCAACATAGGGTCACCACTCCCTAGTTGATGCCAACATAGGGTCTCTACGCCCTAGTTGATGCCATCATAACCTGATGCCAACATAAGATCACCACTCCCTAGTTGATGCCAACGTAGGGTCTCCACTCCCTAGTTGATGACAGCATAACCTGATGCTAGCATAACCTGATGCCAACATAGTGTCACCACTCCCTAGTTGATGCCAACGTAAGGTCACAACTCCCTAGTTGATGCCAGCATGACCTAATGCCAACATAGGATCACCACTTCCTAGTTGATGCCAACTAGGGTCACCACTCCCTAGTTGATGCCAACATAGGGTTATACCTCGAGACACTGGGTTCGAGACGACCAAAAGAAGAAGTCTCAATCTAGAATAAAAGAAAAAGAAGAAAAGAAAAAGAAGAAATGAAAAAGAAGTGAACTCAAAGTGCAGAAGCAGAGAAAAGATGTGAACTACTCAAGACATGATTGAAGTCACGAGCTTTGCATGTCCCGCCATGATCCAAAAAGCTGAAGAAGAATAAACCAGCACTTGCAGCTAACAAGCATCAAGGATCGGATCAGAGTCTGTGCGAATAACCAGCCAAGACTCAAGACCAAGCTTCAAGAGGCTCATAGATAGGAATCTTGTAACTCGTAGCTAATAGACTTACTTTAGTTTTTCATTTTGATTTTGGTTAATAAGGAGCTCAGCAAGCAGTAACAGAAGCAACAACAGTGAAATCACAGGTTCTTGGTAGTCCCAGCAACCAAAACTTCCAGAACTACACCGACGTGATTCTTTTAGAGCCAAGTATATGTAGGCAACCTCCGAAGCAAGGTTCGGTCAGACTTTCTCAAAAAATGCTTCCCATGGAGTGTCAAACGGGCAAAAAATTGCTCGTAATTTCTCACTTTATCTTTGCCCGAAAACTCTTCATGTTCTCGAGCGAAGAGGGCAACTGTGAGCACGTAATTTTTGCCCCCATGCCCAAAATACTCCTAAAATACTCTAAAATAGTTTTAATTGCCTTCATGAAATTTTCGGAATTTTCTCATACTTAGTAGTATTTCTAATCATGAAAATAACAAAAAAAAAATATGCTATATTTTTACGCTTTGCATTTTAGATCTAATTGTATTTTTTTTGTTGCATTTTTAAAATACGAAAATCACAAAAAATAATACTACATTAGTCATTTTCTTTGCATGTTCAAATTAATTAGTTTAGATTGATTCACAATTTTAGTGGCTTAGTGATGCATAATTGGAGTATTAAACTAAGAGGCCAATTGTGAAAAGAAGAGGATTAAATTAATTTTTGAATTGGGTTAATCTTGCAGAGGAAAATAGGTTTGCTTATTGAGGCCCAGAATTCCGGCGGCCCAAAACCCCAGTCTTCCGACTCGCCTAGCCCAATTCCCCTCTCCCTACCCATTAAATAATCTCTAATCCCGTCTTGTAAGGGGATAGAAAAATCAGACCCCTCCTATGAAAACCTAGCCGCCGCCTGGTCCCCTCCCTTCCAAAAAACGGATCCTCCTCCTTTGCCTTTAGAGAAAACCAGACAACCCCCCTTCTCTTTCCCTCATAAAAATGGTAGACAGAACCCCTCCCCCCCCCCCCCCATGGTTGAACCCTAGGGCCGCTGCCAGACCGGATCCCTTCCCCCAAAGCGAAAAACCCTAGGTCCCCAAACTCTCTCTCTTTGAACAACAGAAATGGCGGAGACCCTTCCCCCATTTTGAAAACCCTAAGTCACTTCTTCTTCTCTCTTCTTCATCTTCTCCAATACCCTTTCCTCCACTTAGAAATTCGAGCCGCCGAGTAGAAAACAGACCCCCATTTGAAAACCCTAGCCGTCGTCGGACCTCTCTTTCTCATCTCTATTCTCCTGGACATTCATACACGTATTTCATATGTCAAAACCACAATGGTTGCTGAAGTCATAGGACTCTAGATCCCAGCTTGAAAATTTTACAAGAAAAACTAAAGTAAAAAAGAGATACAAAAGCTGTTCTCAAACTCCAGCATGTTTTATTGATATTTCCTGGGATTTCGAAGGACATTTAAGTTGTTTTTCTGCTGTTATTTCCTCTGTCGCAGCTAAATATCAACAATTAGGAAGTCCAGACCTTTATTTGGTCTTTGTTCTACTATTTTCCTGCTTTAGGTATGTAGTTTCTCACCTGTCACCTTTATTTTAAATTTATAAATGAAAAATTGCTATGTTCCTACTGAGTTCTTGTCTGATTTAGATCTGGATTGCCTAAATTTTGAATTTCTGCTTGATTTCTCCTTCCTCTAAATATCTGATGCTCAATGTGTTTTCTAGTAAAGGACTCAAGTTTTTAGTCGCATACAACTCATAGTCTAATAATTTTAAAGTTTGTTTGGTGGCTTTATGAATCTTTGTTGGCTGGTTGAAACTCATTTAATTTCATATGGAGTTGTATTAGAGGTCGTATCTTGCAAATTTAGAACATTATTCAAGTCTTTTGAATCATTCAGCTATTCTCTTGGGTAATTATAGAGGCTACTGGATTTTGGGATTCATCTTATAGTGACATGATGGTTCATAACTGATTATTTGAAATGTGCACAGCCTGTAGTTCTAACTTTTGTTGCTATTGATCTCAAATCTGAAATTAGTTGAAACTTCCTCCCTAGGCATAGTATATCATGATTCAAGCATGCATTGTTCAATTAATTTAGTTCAAGCTAGCACCACTGTTTCAAATGGTGTGTTAATTTAACGATTTAGTCCTATAAATATAGTTATTCATCATGTTGATATTTAGAACTTTGTATAAGATTTGCTGGTTGTATATTTGAAGAAATGTGAATGTCAAATGAGGTGTTAGTACATTAAGGGCCTTCATCTCAAAATAGTTGGGCCTGGTATTTAGCCCAAATGAGACAGCCCGATCAAAACAGAACTAGGCATGTCTCTGGGTTCCTTGTTTCGCTTCTGTGCTCAATTTCGAGCCCAATCAAGCACTAGTAATATCATTCTTAATGGTTTGGCAAAAATGACGCATTGGGTTTGTTGCCGGCCCATCTTTCATAATAGCTAAAATCATACATATCTTTCCCCAATGTTATATGCATAATTCGTGGCCTCGCAATAATCTCAAAATTTAGGAAGAATGATGAACACCTAGTATACTTTTAGTCACACTTTTAATCTATTATCGTGATTGTGTATACGTTCACGTGACATAATTATGATTCTCAAAATAAACCAAGGTACATGTTCGCGTGACTTTGGCCAAGCTTTCTTAACATAATAAAAAGTTATTAATTGTGTACGCGTACGTGTGACATGATTCTTGACGCGCCGAACAAAATGAGTACACGTACGCGTGACTCGTTTTAAGATAATTCCATAATAATGAATAACCAAATGAAATGAGTACACGTACGCGTTACTCTTTTTTCTAGACAATTCGTTAATCACAAATAATCGAGTAATTAAAAGTGGTAAAAAGGTAAAACGCACATAGGTTCCTAAACACGTAATTAAAATAATTTAATTAAGCCAGGTACGATTAAAGTGACCGTGCTAAAACCACGGAACCCGAGAATGCCTAACACCTTCTCCCGGGTTAACACAATTCCTTACGGTTTTCTAGTTTCGCAGATCATAAATAAGAGTCGATTTCCTTGATTTGAGATTTAAAACAAACTGGTGACTTGGGATACAATAAATTATCCCAAGCGGCAACTCTGATCAAATAAATAATCCCATTTCGATTAATATCACATAAATTGGAAAAACACCCTATCCCTCGGGAAAAAGGAGGTGTGACACATGAAATATTATATATCTGGGTCTTAGACCTTGAGCAATTATGCTTAGTACTTTCCTTGTAATTCTTGTGAGTATCTGTGTCACGACCCGGATTTTCCACCGTCGCGATCGTGATGGCGTCTAACCTTACAATTTCTAGGCAAGCCAACATATAAAAATTAAATACACTACCTCTTTAAGAAATTCGCTAAATGACAATAATTTAAAAACATAACAATTTAATGAAATGCGGAAGTTTATAATTACCCAATATCTCAACAACACCACCCAAAATCTGGTGTCAGAACTCACGAACTTCTAAGAGTCACAACAAACACTGACTAATACAAGAATACAACTATCTTTGAATTAAAGTAAAATAGTGAACTGGAATAACTGGAAGGGGACTGCAAGGTCTGCGGACGCCGGCAGATCACCTAGGGTCTCTTGTAGGATTGAAGGCAGCACCTCAACTCGGGTCAACACGGTCCAGTACCGAAATCTGCACAGAAAGTGCAGAATGCAGTATCAGTACAACCGACCCTATGTACTGGTAAGTGTCGATCCTAACCTCGGCGAAGTAGTGACGAGGCTAAGACATCACAATAATATGAACTTGTGCAGTTAAATCCTATACAAGAAAATAACAACAAATGGAAATTAAGCAGATAATAACGGGAAGGGGGAAAACATGCTGAAGGGAATATCAAATCCTGAAAATAGTATAGTAAAGAAATACTGTAAATAATATGCTTTGCACCTACAAAAGTAATAGAATAGCAAACAAGTATATCACCCTTCGTGTTTTTACTCTCGTCCTCACTAACAGAACGAACAGAAACGGCACGGCATCACCCTTCGTGCATTAACTCTCTCATAACATGGCAAGGCATCACCCTTCGTGCATTATTACTTGTAAAATATGGCACGGAATCACCCTTCGTGCATGATCACTCACAGAATATGGCATGGCATCACCCTTCGTGCTTTAACACTCTCCCTCACCAAAACAATGAACAATAACCACAATGAGATAGAAATATCAAGAACCAGTCTTACTTCAACATTTAATTCCACAAAACCAGCCCCAACTCTGAGTTAATACTCAATTATTACCAAACTTCGTAAAACATGATAAGAGTTGCTCAACACATGGAATAACAAGTCTAAAAATGAAATATATGATCAAAGAGTACAATAGTTACAAGAACAAGACTAACTCGCATGCTATGACTCGACAACAACGCATAGGTACTCGTCACCTTACCTATACGTTGTACTCAATATCAGAACACGTAGCAAGTAGGCAAGTAATACCTAATCCCTCAATCCAGGGTTAGACCCAACACTTACCTCGCCCGTGGGCCTCTCAAAGCTCAATTACAACTTTTCCCCTCACACAAGTCTCCGGACCAATAGAATCTAGCAAATTACCAACAAAACTATTCAATTTATTTGTTAGGAACTACTCACGATAGCAATGAATTCAACTTAGGTCATTTTTGAAAAAGTCAACACCCGAGCCCGCTTGGTCCAAACCCGAAACTTGGACCAAAACCCGATTACTCATTTACCCCCGAGCCCGGATATACAATTGGTTTTGGAATTCGACCTCAATTTGAGGTCTAGATCCCCAAATTTCGAAATTCTTAAGTTCTACCCGAAAATACCCAATTCCACCATGAAAACCCTAGATTCTAGGATGAAATCTTGTGAAAAGAACTAAAAGAGTGAAACATGCACACAAGTCTTAACACATCATATGAACTTGCTGGTGATCAAATCGCCAAAATAACACCTAGAACTACGAATTTAGCACCTAATTGCATGAAATTTTCAAGAAAGTTTTAATACTTCTAACCTTTCAACCAAAGGCTCGAATCACGTCAAATCAGTCTCGTTTCTCACCAAATTTAACAAATAAGGTATAAATAACATAACAAACTTGTACCGGGCTCCGAAACAAAAATACAGGCTCGATATTAACAAGATCAAATTCTTTAAATTATTACATTTTTAGCCTTTTCAAATTTTCTTCAAAAATTCATTTCTCGGGCTAGGGATCTCAGAATTCGATTCCGGGCATACGCCCGGGTCCAATATTTTACTACGGACCCTTCGGGACTGTCAAAATATGGGTCCGGGTCCGCTGGCATCAACTAGGGAGTAATGACCCTATGTTGGCATCAGGTTATGCTGGCATCAACTAGGGAGTGGAGACCCTATGTTGGCATCAACTAGGGAGTGGTGACCCTATGTTGGCATCAGGTTATACTGCCATCAGGTTATGCTGACATCAACTAGAGAGTGGTGACCCTATGTTGGTATCAGGTTTTACTGGCATCGACTAGGGAGTGGAGACCCTATGTTGGCATCAACTAGGGAGTGGTGACCCTAGGTTGGCATCAGGTTATACTGGCATCAACTAGGGAGTGGTGACCCTATGTTGGCATCAGGTTATGCTGGCATCAACTAGGGAGTGGAGACCCTATATTGGCATCAACTAGGGAGTGGTGACCTTATGTTAGCTCAACTAGGGAGTGGTGACCTTATGTTGGCATCAGGTTATGCTAGTATCAAGTTATGTTGACATCAACTAGAGAGTGGTGACCCTATGCTAGCAGCAGGTTATGATGGCATTAGGTTATGCTTGCATGAACTAGGGAGTGGAGACCCTATGTTGGCATCAACTAGGGATTGGTGACCCTAGGTTGGCATCACATTATGCTGGCATCAACTAGGGAGTAGAGACCCTATGTTGGCATCAACTATGGAGTGGTGACCCTATGTTGGAAAAATACAGCTAGGGAATGGAGATCCTATACTACCATGATTTGAATCTTTTAAAAAAAAAAAAATCATTTTCATCATCATTTTCTTTATTTTTTTTATTTTAGAGAATGAGTAAATGCAGGAAAGAGTTTTGGAGGAGACTTCCCTTTTTGGAGTTATTGCTGCAAAGTTATTTTTAGTCCTTGCGCAGTTTCTTTTTTGTAGCACCTGCTTCCTGCAAGGTTGCTTCTGGATTGCACCTGTTTCCTTTTTTTTCAACAAAGAATAATTTGTCAGTTTGAAACGGTGGTCGATTTTGTGGCCTTGATTATTTCACTCACTTGATCTCGGCCCTTTCAATTGCAACTGGTTGTTTCTTGAATACCGATTGCATTTCTGACCCTAGAGAACCTCTAGCTTTTCCAGACTTTTCCATGACGGTTGGTCACGTGGGTCCCAACCTCTTCGACTATATTTTGCCTTTGTAGGCCTTTCGCTTCTGACTTGTTTTCTTGTTTTTTTTTCTTTTTTTTTTCAATTTAACTTCGGAGCATTGGGGAACATTTGGCTCCTCAATCTTTGTTGCAACGACTAGTCGCGTGGGACTTAACCTTTTCCAACATTATTTCGCCTTCATAGGCCTTTCATTTCTGGCTACTTTCTTCCAACTTTAATTTCAGAGCATTTGGGGTATCTTGGCTTTTGAAACCTTGCCGAGACTCAATTTGATTTTCTCCTTCCAGGAGTTTTCAATTTCAAAACATCAGCCACCCTGGTCGATCGAAGTCGACTTGATGCCCTTGCTGAGGCTTGGTGCCTCCTTGTGTATTAGCCTGTATCAAAGGAGAACCCTGTAAATTAGTCTTACCATCCTTTCTTTGTCTTAGTTTTGGAACAGAGTTAGATCGAAAGGGATTCAAAGAAAAAAAAGAATTGAAAGGACAATGAATTTAACCAAAAGATATCCCTTTCGGGGAAAGGACATAAGGACTTATCTGGAGTACATGCGGACTTCAATGAAAATTACATGCCTTTTGGACTGGATGCCCAATCTTTGCAAACCATCCGACTCTCAGAAATTCATCACAACTTTTGCCTCGAAACCGAGAAACCTTGCCCAGCACTGTGTCAATGTTGGTGACTGAAGATCCTCTTTTTCGATCAATGGTGCCCTTTATGGGTTTTCACGAGCTGATATATCTCATTTCTCTTCTCACCATCGCCTTGTAGTGTGCTTTGCGAGTTTTCACTAACAAAACTCTCTCATTTTAGTTTCACTACTTACCATCGTCTTACGGTGCTCGTGGGGATTTTCACCGATAAGACTCTCTCATTTCATTTCTCTCATTTGGGTTGTATCAGACCCAAGAAACTGTATCCTCCAATTTTGAACATCTTTACCGATTGATCGTGTTACACCCCATGTTTTCGTACGTAAAAGTACGCCATAAGTAAATTGATAAAATCTCGGAAATGAGATATTACATCCTGCATTTTCGTACGTTAAAGTTTCATCGTAAGATAAACGACGTAAGTTTGGGAATGAGATTATTTTGGGATTATAAGAATTATGCTATTTCAAACAAGTGAAAAGTAAATTCGTGAAGGTAAGAAGGTAAGCAAATCGAAGAAAATGAATTTCATCGAAGTTTGACATGTTGGGATAAAACACGGCCCCAACTAAAATACCCGATATTTATGGACTAGTGCCATACAAGGTACCATATGGATATGAGAGTAAGGTGTATAAAGAGTATTAAAAGTAGGTAGTATTTTAAGTAATTTGAGATAATTCTTAATTATGTGGATAATTGGTTAATTATTAATTTTAATGGGAAATTAACATGTAATTGGAAATTTGTGGATGAAGTTGGATGAACAAACGTGGCAGCAAGATTTACTAAAATAAGTGACTCATAGATCACAAAACAAGGTGTCATGCTAGAAGCCTTTAGGCCAAAGCTTAGTCATCCTAGAGGAACCCATACCTAAAGGATTCAGATAACCCTTCTAATTCAACAAAATACATTGCTCTCATATACTAAATTAGGAAGGAAAGCTTTAGCAAGGTTCTAGAATTGCAATAGCAACGTGGTGGTTTCAAAACACATCATACGAAGACCATTTTACACTATATAGCGTGAGATTTTGTAATTTTAAGGAGTACGGTGCAATCTTTCTAAAGAATATCCTACAGATTTTTCCTACTTCGATCCGTTGTTACGTGTTTTATCTCAAAAGACGTGTGTTAGAGGGACTGTCAATAGAATCAGCTCAGTTATGTTAAGGCTATCCCTTCTTTCCTTTTGCCATGATCCATACGATACAAACGAAACGAGCAAATGCACAACTTCCATAAATGACTCTATTCATAGAAATGCTAGAGATGCTTATGTTCTTGATTCCCCATGTGGCATATTGTTCTATCAGTTGTTCATGGGTCTCAGAAAATGCGTAAGAGCATAAAGTTTATTTCATGACATTAAACAAAGGCACAATGTTCTTGTGACGTTTCGAGAGATTTTATTGACGTACTTCTCAAGCATTGCATTCATTTATACATGTAAATTGACCCATGACCAGATGGAGTTATATACGCATATATATATATATATATATATATATATATATATATATATATATATATATATATATATATATNACATACGCACCACCACCTGATTAGCTGGTACACGTTGATGATGTTGACCAGAGTGACCGAGATGATATCATGGGATGTCCTCAGAGGCTTGATGATATTATGAACACATGTACCTATGCACGACATGATATTCATACGCATATGCATGACACTATAAGTATTTCATGCTTTATAGAGTTGTCCAGACATATAGGTTGAGTCATGTACTATATATTTCCTCCATGTCTTTTATGTACTTATTTATGTGCCTTACATACTCGGTACATTATTGTTACTGACGTCCCTTTTGCCTAGGTACACTGCATTTCATGCCCGCAGATCCCGATAGACAAGTCGAGAGTCCTCCAGTAGGCTATCAGCTCAGCGGAAGATGTTGGTGCGCTCCGTTTGCTCCGGAGTTGCTTGTTTAGTCAGTAAGATTTAGACCTGTGTTTTTTGGTATGGTGGGGCCCTGTCCCAACCTTTATGATAAGTATGTACTCTTAGAGGCTTCTAGACAGATCTCATGAATAAGGATGCTTGCATGGCCTTGCCGGTCTATGTTTTGACTTTATAAATGATCATGATGGCCTTATAGGCCGGTATGTCACATGTATAATTTTTTTTATATATCAGGTTGGATCGTCCTATATTGAGTATTCCCCTATGTCTATTCTGGTAAGCCCATGATGGCCCGTTTGGCCCATTTGCCAATGAAAGTACAATAAGAAAGATATTTTATGTTGGTACTCGGTTGAGTAAGGTACCGGGTGCCTGTCGCGGCCCATCGATTGGGTCGTGACGGAACTGGTATCAGAGCAGTTCTGTCCTAGGGAGTCAGAGGAACTCGATTTTGGCATCATGCTTATGATGGATAAATATGAGGTATTCAGCAGATCATGTGTTTACTAAGAAGTGTAAGCTTCTTGATAAGGATCCCTAAGGCAAGAATTTCTATCCACTCTTACGGTAATAAGATATAAGAGAATCGGAATGTAGACACAAGTTTCAGCAAGTAAAAGAAGCAAGGTGAAGAAGGGTACGAGGTACCCAATTAATGAAGATTAACAGTATTTACAATTCAAGCAGAGAAATATAAGCATTTTGAGTTACCTTCAACAGTAACAGAGGTATATACAATTGGCCACACCGATCTCAGTTATGCCCTATGGGAGCTAACATATATGGTTTAAGAGAAGGACGGGATAGCAGGATACGGCAGGGGTTAGAATAACCCAAAAATAATGGATGGATTATTTGTGTTAGTTGACATTTCTGTAGAATATTGCAAATGTGCTAATAGATCTCCTTGTGAGATACCCAAATGTGCATTCTAAAATAGTACATCTAGATATGAGTACTACAAAGATAGGCACTGGAAGCCTTAAAGGGATAAATATTACCTTAGTATGGCTCTCATCCCTAGTAGAAAAAGAATGTTAGGAAATTCTAAGAGCCAATGGATGGAGCAAGGGGATCTAAAAGCAAAAGAATGTCTTGTTTGAGTTTTCCGAATAAGGTGATAGACAGAAGTATTAGCGGGGAGATAAGAAGAGAGATAATGAAGCATTATGAGTAAGATGTGATACATGGATGACAATGGTAGATCAAAAAATGGTAGTATTATAGAGTCTATAGTCAAGTGAAGGAAAAGACGAGAAGTGACAGGCCTTAAGACAACAAAGAGTATAGGCCATACAGTCATATCCCCATTTCGAGAAATGAGTTCGCGACTCTAACTCGACTACCAGAAAGAAAAGTTAGACCCCAGAGTAACAGAAATCAGTATGGTCTAGATAAACTAAACATGAATTAGGGATTGAGTGAGTTGATAATAGTCGGAATCATGAAATTTCAGAGATTGCGTTCCGTCGATAATATAATGGACGATAGAAGAATAACCTTTAAAGGTCATTCAGGAAGATGCTTCCCTAAAGCAAGCCATGTGAGCAAAGTTGAGCTTAAGGGACTGTATATGCCAGTTACACTAGGTGTCTCCCTTGTGAGTAAGGAATTTGTTATCCTTGATACAGAAGAATTACCGCGAAACGAGTAAGGTTCATTAATGATGTGAAAAGACGCCAAAGATGAAGAGGTAAGACATCTATACGTAGATCACCGTAACACTAAATCTTAGTAATACACTATAGGGGGGGGGGGAATATGGAGTGATGTGGCATTAAGTCAGAATTTAGTGGTTCTAGTAACTATGGAATGGTAAAGGAAGAATGCAATAAAAATGAGAAAGGGATGAGATTGTATTTATTCAAATCGTATAGATATGCTACGATTCCAGAACATTACGCAAACACGGGTCAAGAGAGGAGGTAAGGGTTCCTGCCCGGGACATTACTGCTAAATAAGGAGCTAGTGCTAGAGGTAAGTTAAGAAAAAAGAAATAACCCAAGAAAGATTATGCGGAATATTGATATGAGAATGGGCCAACGAGTAGTTAGTAGGTTATTCAGAAAGGGCCTAGTTATGGAAAGACAAGATGATATACACGAATCAACAGATCGTGCAAGATAAACATAGTGAACCCCAAAATGGGGAATTCATTCTCGCATATATGACATCGTGATCCTCGAGGAATATTCAGATAAGAGTTGGGGTACTTAAAGGTACCGTATGAGTGTTATGGAAATAAAAGAGAGTGCCACTGAGAAAACAGTCAAAATATCAGTTCTGGAGCAACCCTACAAGCACAAGGGCTTGAATGTAAGAAATTACGGATAATTATAGGCGAGGAAGGACATCAAAAATTTTGTCAAGTATAAGATGTAATAAGCTCGTAGCTTTAGAAGGGTCAGAGGGTCTTCCCTAAGTACTACAGCGAAAGGCTAGCTGAGAAAATAAGGAAAAAGGCTTCAACCTAAGCACAGTGACCTAAAGAGGAAATAGTCTTGTAACTACAGTCTTACAACAACATTGTACGCACTCCATAAGAAAGTGGCACCTATCGTGGCTAATGAACGGGAAGAAAAAAAAAGTCAAAAGGTGATATTCAAGATCATACGGGTTATATGGAATTCCAATACGCGTGGGAACTAAGATAAGCTAAGTATGCACGCAACAAGGGGGCAGAAAGACCGGGAATAGTAATAGCTTACATTTAAAGGAAGATGAGAAGGAAAAAAAGGAATTATTCGATCAATGATCCAGAGTTAGCTACGTTATGAACGCACTTAAGATTTCAGAGTAACATCCATGTAGCATAGATGTTGACATTCATACAACCGTAGGAGACTCCGGTATAAGTTGAAAAAAAGAATTGAGTCCAGGTTATAGACAAAGAATTGAATTGTTAGATGATGGTATCACGGATACTCCATAGCGTCCATGAAAGGCTAAAGTAATACCATGATCCGTAGATCGGAAGATAGCTCAAGCCTATATAAAGGCTGATCATAGGGAAGAGGAAACTAAAGAATTACATCAACTAAGTAAATCGGGAGTCTGATTATTGGGCCCAAAAAATAATAGAAATCATGATTGAGAACATTGCAGGATCACTCTTAATATCAGAGGTAAAAGAGAGATAGTACAGCAGCCACATTTTATAACGGCTCTACGATAAAGCCACTTAGAAAAGCACCACCCTCATATGAAGTCAGTATGAAGCTCCCACCAGATTGTGTATGCACCAGAGGTGCAAGTATTATAATAGAGCTTCAAGCTGTGGAGGCAAATTATACCTATGTGGAAGGGAGGTTATGAAAGGAATAGAAGAGGCGAGGCGATATTTTAAGGTAAGTAAGGTAAAGGTTAACAACGTACAGGATACTAAAATGCAGAAGGTTGTGAATAGTCCATACTTCGGATGAAAGGTTAGAAGCACGGGGATTCAGTATCTAGGGATGATAGCGGCGTCGTCAGTGGCATACCTTCCATCCTATGGTTTCTAGGTATCGAGAGTTCTAGTTAAGACAGTAAAGAAGAGTTTGCGACAATGTGATGCCTCACTTGATATTCCAGAATAACATAAGGAAATCTATGGTGCAAGCAAGTTGAAAGAAGGTTGCGAGTTCAGCAAGTAGCAGGTGAAAAACTAGCAGATTATGTTGGTATTACTGATGGTATTAAGGCTGACAATATAGAGGTGGAACAAACACAAAGGCTAACTGAATGCAAGCAGCTTCCAACTACACAAATGTCTCTTGTACGTTATGAACAGTTGGTACCTGCTGAACAGTTTTCTGCTCGTGATGATGCTGCCCAAGTTTCTAGGAATAAAAAAATTGGGCATAAGGGCATAGTGTTGGAAGATATTACTGGAAAGGAAATTGAGAATGATAAAGGTAATGATACAAACACAAAGGAGGGGAGTTGGAATATGATAACAGCTAAAGATCTTCTGCAAAGATTGGGATTTCACCAAAACAACAGAACACAGGTTTTCGACGAAATGCTATTAACATTGGTTCCAGCTCCAATTCATTCGAAGTTCTAGCTGTTGCTGGGGATTCTGAAGCTGGTGCAAAAGGTTTAAATGATAGTGGGATGTCCAAACAATTAGTGCCAATGCCCAGTAATGAACAAGGAGGGCAAGGCAGTCATGATTTGGTTGAAAAATTGGACGTTCGACGAAATGATTCAAACAACAATTTCAGGAATCAACTAATAGGTGTCCAAGCACCCAGTTCTAATATGCCTACATTGCATTTATCCAATCCCCAAGTCGAGCAAATTATCAAAGATGTTCAAAAAGAAATGGTGAGGAACACTACCACGGTTAAACAACCATTAGTCATTCTAAACACTTCCGTTTTTTACGTCCCTTCTCAATCAGTGGAGTCATTTGTGGAATTTAGAGGTCAATCTGGGCAGTTTATCATGTCAACTGGGAACAATAATGATGTTATTAAAGCGAAGGTGAGGGAAATGGATATCAATTCCAAGTTGTGGCGTGGCCAACGCGAGGACGATGATGATGAGGACTGGGGAGATGGATTCGCTGGGTACTCATTTGAAGAAGGTGAGCAGGAGGTGAATCAGGAAAGTGCAGGAGAGGAAATTGATCTTCCAGTACACCCAAAGCCTCATGGAGCAATATCGTCAAGTCCCAAGAGCAAATTAAATCATAATGCTCCTATTTTCGTCCCTAGAAGCTCTCCAAGTGCTTCTATTAAAAATGCAGTAACTGGATGCAAGGCTCACGATGCAGCAACAACCTCCAAGCAGGTAACACATGATGATACTAAAAATCAATTGGCACTACCATATGAATCTGGTGGGAAGCAGAAGCAAAGCCATACAAGCAATCCCAAGAATACTCCTACTGTTAATCGAAGAAAAGCTACAATAGAAAAATTTGGGTAGTAGCAGATTGTCACAACCACTCCAGCTATATCCGTAGAGGAAAGACAGCAACTGGACGCAATGGTAAGTGCAAATCCTGTGAATTCTATATATAAAATTGCTGGCACCACTGGTCGTGCAAGTAGAAGCAGAAACAAATTGCAAATCATCGAACAACCACAACACAAGGCAACATTGGTTAAACTACAGGATGGAAACGTTATGGTGACACAAGGTTTTGATCAAGACATGCCAAATCCGGTAAATGTGGGTAGAGATACATATGCAGATGGTGAGGAAGATGATATTCTAAATCAATGCCGGGCAGAAGCAGCAAGAAAAGGTGATTTATCACCAATGCATAGCGGAAAAAGTAAGAAGTCTCGTACAAGGGATAAAAGTTAGGACGGCAGGGTAAATGAAGATGCAAACATAAGGAGACTCCCGATGAGAATTGCAAAACAAAAACAAGCAACTCAAACTACATCCACAACGTCCAATCGTTCAAAGAAAAAATCATGAATTTTGAAGACATCTTGAAAAGGGTTGAGGAAGAAGACAAGTGTTTACAAGTTGGAGACTTCACAAAATTAGAGAAGAGAGGACATCACTGTTACTTCTACATATTCTTATTCTACCATCACATTAGCATAGTTTTATGTAATATCATCACAGAGTATGTTATAAACTCTGTGATGATCATAGAATATCTAGTGTTAGCTAGTTCTTCCTTTTTACATGCATGCTAGTAGGTGAGGCTTTTTATTTGCCTCAATAGGATTAGTAAGGTAAGGTTTAGCCCTGTTAGTGTTGCTCTAGCCCTATGCCTTTGGAAAGATATCCAAATGGCTATGAGATTATATGCCCTCGTGAGACTTTGCCGGCAGCAACACCATGATTCCTATACATGAGGCTGCCATAAGGGCATTGTGAGGCGCAGAGGAGTGATTATATAGCCAAGTCATAGAGGCAACACTACTCGTGCTATTGTCCCCCTTATTGTACTCTTCCTATGTGGTTCTTTTTTTTTTTTTTGCTTTTTATTATTAATAAAACTAACCCTAGGCACCTGCCTAGTGGATTTGCTTAAAAAAAAAGAAAGAAGGTTGCGAGTAATATAAATAGAAATGTGTAGGTCGTATGGTAAAGCGACAAGGTTTTAGGAAGACATGAGTAAGGATAAGGAAAGGCAAGGGAGAATGTAACAGAATGGATAAGTCCTCGGGATTGAGCCCGTGAAAACAAGAGAGCTAAGGGTTTCCTATATGTTATAGAAAGTTTAGTATAGCCTGAATGAACTCAAAGGAGTCTAAGACTAGTAGCATTTAGAAGTGATGGAATGCTGCCCTGATAGTAGAATAAAGGTGTAATTGTGATAGATAAAGGATGATGTTTGGGCCTTTGATGGAGTAATGATTTGAAGAAGAAAAAAAGAGGGATTTCATGAATTGTACAGGATTAAAATACCCACATAAGGTGAATCACATTAGGATGCTATGAAATACGGATATGGAAGCATGGTATCACCCTAGGTGGATGAGTCTAATCATTTCAGACTCTTAAGACGAACAATAATGAAGAAGCATTAAGGACTTAGATTTATACAGGATAAGCAACGAGAGTAACCTGGAGTTTGGTAACAGACCTCAGTAACGATAAATCGAAGTAAGAGTTAAAGGTATAGTATGGCCTACTTAGATGTAGTAAAGCCAATGACACCCAGAGGGACAACTTGTAATAATTTTGTATGAGATTAGCTAAAAGCTGGAGGAAAGAGGAGAGAAGAGTCGCATAGGCGCACTTACAAGGTCAGAGTTGTACAAGTTGCATGACATAAGGTAGTAAAAGTTACGAGATTGGAAGGATTCCGAATACAAGTCGTGGTGTGAGAACGAGGCCTAAAGGGGGGAATGCCCTAGCCTCAGCATTTATTCAAAGAACAGATGCCTAAATGGCAAGAAGAGTATTAAAGTATTCGCAAGAGCTATGGGTTATGAGAACGATAAGTGCATCAGTCAACATTCGAGGACGAATGTTCCAAAGGGGAAAATAATGTTACACCCCATGTTTTGGTACGTAAAAGTACACCATCAGTAAATTGATGAAAGCTCATAAATGAGATATTACATCCCGCATTTTTGTACGTTAAAGTTTCGTCCTAAATTAATCGACGTAAGTTAGGGAATGAGATTATTTTGAGATTATAAGCATTATGCTATTTCATACAAGTGAAGAGTAAATTCTTGAAGGTGAGAAGGTAAGCAAATCGAAAAAAATAAATTTCATCGAAGTTTGACATTTTGGGATAAAACACAGCCCCGGCTAAAATACCCGGTATTTCTGGACTAGTGACATACAAGTTACCATATGGCCATGATAGTAAGGTGTAAAAAGAGTATTAAAAGTGAATAGTATTTTATGTAATTTGAGATAATTCTTAATTATGTGGATAATTGGTTAATTATTAATTTTAATGGGAAATTAACATGTAATTGGAAATTTGTGGATAAAGTTGGATGAACAAACGTGGAAGCAAAATTTACTCAAAAAGTGACTCATAGATCACAAAAAAGGTGTCATGTTAGGAGCCTATAGGCCAAAGCTTAGTCATCCTAGTGGGACCCACACCTAAAGGATTGAGATAACCCTTCTAATTCACTAAAATACTTTGCTCTCATATACTAAATTAGGAAGGAAAGCTTCAGCAAGGTTCTTGAATTGCAATAGCAACGTAGTGGTTTCAAAACACTTCATACGAAGACCATTTTATACTATATAGCGTGAGATTTTGCAATTTTAAGGAGTACGGTGCAATCTTTCTCAAGAATGTCGTACAAATTTTCCCTAATTCGATCCGTTGTTACGTGTGTTATTACAAAAGACGTGTGTTAGAGGGACTGTCATGAGAATCGGCTTAGATATGTTAAGGCTATCCCTTTTTTTCTTTTGGCATAATCCATATGATACAAACGAAACGAGCAAATGCACAACTCCTTAAATGACTCTATTCATAGAAATGCTAGAGATGTTTATGTTCTTGATTCCCCATGTGTCATAAGGTTCTATCATGTGTTCATGGGTCTTAAAAAATACATAAGTTGATAAAGTTTATTTCATAATATCAATCAAAGGCATAATTGTCTTATGACTTTCCGAGAGATTTTATTGACGTACTTCTCATGCATTGAACTCATTAATACATGTACATTGACCCATGAGCAGATGAAGTTAGATACACGTATATATATCTATATCTATATCTATATCTATATCTATATATATATATATATATATATATATATATATATATATATATATATATATATGGGATATGGGAAAAGTTTACGGCGTTATATACGCACCACCACCTGATCAGCTGGTACACGTTGATGATGTTGCCCATAGTGGCCGAGATGATATGATGGGATGCCCTCAGAGGCTTGATGATTATGAACACATGTACCTATGCACAACATGATATTCATATGCATATGCATGACACTATAAGTATTTCATGATTTATAAAGTTGTCCAGACTTACAGGTTGAGTCATGTACTCTATATTTCTTCCATGTCTTTTATGTACTTATTTATGTGGCTTACATACTCGGTACATTATTCGTACTGACATCCCTTTTGCTTTGGGTCGCTGCATTTCATGCCGGCAGGTCGCGATAGACAGGTGGAGAGTCCTCCAAGTAGGCTATCAGCTCAATGGAAGATGTTGGTGCACTCTATTTGCTCCAGAGTTGCTTGTTTGGTTAGTATGATTTAGACCCATATTATTTGGTATGGCGGGGCCCTGTCTCGACCTTTATGATAAGTATGTACTCTTAGAGTCTTGTAGATAGATGTCATGTATACGGATGCTTGCATGGCCTCACCGGCCTATGTTTTGAGTTTACTAATGATTATGTTGGCCTTATAGGCCCATATGTCACATGTATAATTTTTTTGTATATCAGGTTGGATTGTCCTATATTGAGTATTCCCTTATGTCTATTCTTGTTAGCCCATGATGGCCCGTTTGGCCCATTTGCCAATGAAAGTACAATAACGAAGATATATTATGTTGGTACTCGGTTGAGTAAGGTACCGGGTGCTCGTCGCGGCCAATCGGTTGGGTTGTGACAGATTGGAAGGACTTGAACAGGATTTGGGATAAAAAGAATTGGGATTGAATTACAACTTTAGAATCTTTCAAGCGAAACCATCGCCGAACAATTATAACTTCTGGCCCAGTTTAAACTTTTGGGGGAATTTGGATTTTTATTTTGGTGTGATTGAACCCAGAGAGAGGCTGCCTACGTATCCTTTCGGAATCAAGTCAAACGTAGTTCAAGGAACTTTGTTTTTGTTTTTCTTTTGTTTTTCATCTGTTTTGTTTTCTTTTCACTTTCTTTTTCCCTCCCTTTTTCACTTTTTTTTCATTTTTCATTTCAATATCTTTTTGCCTTTTTTTTCTTTTTTCTTTTTTTTTTCTTTTTTTTTCAATGACACTTTCAGGTTCCAAAGGGGGTAATCAAAGAAAAGTAACCGGCTCAAAGGGTTTGCAAGGGGTTGAATATTTGGATAATGAGAAAGAAAGCCTTCTTCATCCCAACTGGAGAACATTAATACTATATGGAGGATTAAACATATACCTTTTGGCTGCATTTGCATTGACAGTTGTTACAGGGACATTTCCTTCGATGTTTCCCAGGTGCATCTCTCACTTTGGCAGTACTCTTGTTAGTTACCATGTATGGATCTTTCCAATCTAGAGCCAATTTTCCTTTAGCTGTTCCAACTCTTTGTGTTATTTCCTTAAACTTATCTTCATTGCAATCTAATTCTTGATTCATAATTTTGGGGTCTGACACCATTTTAGGATCTAGGCATAAAGTCCGCAAGCATGTCATGTTATTGAAATCTGCACTTAACAGAACTGAAAAGAAAATAAGAAAAATGACAAGATTAAGAAAAGAGACATTCCTGGAAGAATTTCATTTGATTTTTTTGGTTGATTTTTTTTTTAATTTTAAAGATAGAAGGGTTTACATCTTAAAGTAAGACAATAAAGTAAAACATCCTAATCACACCCTGTGATAATCCAGACGCAGAAAGGATAGCAAGACTGGCTACCGAGACTCCCATCTATTGGGGGAAACTTGCAGGCTTGGTGACCGTTTTTTGGCTTTTCTGCTGTCTCGACAATGGCTGCAATGGCTTTCAGTTCCGAATTAAATTCCTCATCTTCACAAATCATTCCGACTATTGGCTCAGTGTTGTGAGCAGGCAACGTATTATTCGTCACATGAGGAGCCTCTTCGTCCCGAAGAACGATTCTTTCAGCTTCAATCAAGTCTTCAACTGCCTTTTTGAGGGTCCAACAGTCCTCCGTACTTTGTACCACTGCTTCAGAGTGGTATTCACATATAGCATCATCTCGGTGCGAGGGGTACTCGGGGTTCGGCCGGTTCGGGACTACTGGTTGCAATAGATTTAGCCTGATTAGCTTTTGGAACAAGCTTGAATATGATTCACCAATAGGGGTGAACTGATTCTTTCTAAAAGGCTCTCTTGGGCGAGGATTGTATTGGGGATCATTTGGTTGAGGATTATATGGAGCTTGGTAAGGATGGGCATTTCTGGAAAGTGGAGCTCGGTTTTGTGTATAATGCGGTGTTCGCGTGTAAGGTTGCACGTTCATCACCGCATAGGGAGGCGGTTCCACAGCATAAGCAGCATCTTGAAGGGAATAATAGTGTTGAGGGACCTCAGAAAGCATACATGATTGGGTGAATGACCTGCGGGCCCCCCTCGAGCTGGAAGCCATCATGGTTCCTTATTCTCTCCCGTTTCCATTTATCAAACCCTCTGAACCGTTTTGAACATCTGGTGATATGGCCTTGAAAGCACCATGAATTAATATTCGGCCCGTTTTCAAACCATTTTCGACCATCTCCCCAATTTTCATAGCCTCAGCAAATGGTCTACCCGTAGCAGACATCATGTTCTGGAAATAGTCCGCCTCTTGGGCCTGTAGGAAGACCATAACCATTTAAGCTTTGTCAATTGGAGGTTTTACCCCGGCGGCTACCTCACGCCATTTGACAGCATATTTACGAAAGCTTTTTGATGTTTTCTTTTTCAAATTAGACAAAGAGTTTCTGTCAGGAGTGATGTCCACATTATACTGGAACTGACAGAGAAAGTCTCGCGACAAATCGTCCCCCACATGCCAATGGGTAATTTCTTGATCCATATACCACTCGGAAGCGATTCCGGTGAGGCTTTCTACAAAATAGGCCATCAGCAACTCCTCTTTTCTACCACCACCCCTCATCTGGTTACAATATCATTTCAAGTGAGCGATCGGGTCTCTATACCCGTCATATTTTTTAAACTTTGGCATCTTGAGACCAGCTGGCAAGTGGACATGTGGAAACATGCACAAATCGGAATGTGAGACACTCTTTTGGCCACATAAACCTTGCACGTTTTTAAAGTTTTGTTCCAGGCTCTTTATCTTCCGAGCCATTTCTTCTTGCTTGGGGTTTCTCATTGTTCTTTCCTGACCCATGGGAGACTCATATTGCGGGTGATGAGGTGTTTGGGGTCACATATGTTATTTTTTCTTGAATCTGTGGACCTTGAAAGGTGAACATTGGAGGCTCAACATACGATCGTGGTATAGTTGGTTGCATTATGGGGCAGACTGGCGCTGCGGAGAACATTACTGGCGGCGCCCTTGAATCCGGCACCTGGGGGTGAACCACTAAAGGCATTCCAGGGCCATTAGATGGCAATCCGCATGGGACAAGGATATTGGTAAGCCCACCTGATCTCGGGACCAACTCAGGGAACCCAAGAATTGCACTTGGAGGTTACCTACCATTAGACCAGTCATCCCACATTTCCATTATGCGGAGACGTAACATTCCATTTTCTTCAGCAACTCCTGATTCTGGCTGTGAAATAGCCGATGCCGGGCTATCCTCAGGACAGATGATTGGTAGATTGCTTGTGGAGGCCATCTCTACCCTTGGACCTTGTGAAGGATGGGAAGCCAGACTACCCACAAAACCAATCAGCAAAACCTGGCTAATGTTTACTGTGATAATGGTAATAACAATTAAATTTGTTGATGTGACTCTAAAAAGACGTGATCTATTTTTATGCTAGTTGTTTATGCGGATGATGTTATTTGTATGGAATTTAGAGAAGAAATGCGAGCTAAAGAGAGAGCTATAATTAAACCGATGAGCTAGCCAATATGGGCCTTGGGCAGATCGATATGGGGTCTCGAGGTCGATTTCAGGGCTCGGGCTCGAGCTATTAAGGGTAACCGGGGAAAGGCTAACAGTTGTAAGATAATCAACGAACTTTTTATGGCCAATGATTAGCAATAAATGAAGATCAAGTATGAATGTAATAAATGAGAGCAATAATATCAAGAGAATATGTTAGAGAGAAAAGAGAATGTTCTTCTATATTTCGTGTGGAGTAAGTGGAGCAACAGACCCTTACAAAATGACAAGGGTCCCCTTTATATAGGAGGGGAGTCCCTACATAGTACAAAATACATTAATTGTAAAGATGTGGGATGGGACAACTAGACATGATACCCTGATTCAGGTTTAGAGTAGACCGGCTATGCCCTGTCAGTATTAGCCGTGCGCATTGGGAACTACCCCTCTTCACCATAGTCGCGGTTTTCATCGTCCGGGGGTCGGGTGTCGACGATCCTCGAGGGAGGATATTCAGATGTGGCCTCGAGCCTTCGAGGTGACCTTTCCGAAGTACCTTAATGACAAGAAAACGGACCATCTGATTTTGCCGTATACAGATAGCCCCCGTGTTACTTAGAGAGGAACGATAAGAAACGAATTTGACCCCTGATTCTTCGGGCTTCCTATGATGGCATTACACTGATGATGTCAACTTATGACGTAAGCCTTTCCGATAGCCGAAAACGTCCTGTCATTATGGTTTTCCAGAATCATTAAAAGTGTTATGAGTTTTCGCTCATCAGAGCTATAATGCCGCTGCCGATTCAGCTCCGAATGATGCACTAACTGCGCCTACCGCTACGCCTTTCGGAAATAATATCGCCGCCGGTTACGCTATCGTCCTTTCTATAAATAGGAGCCTCCTGGGATTAACCTTTCATCTAAGTGCCTTCCCATATTTACCCTGCCTTTTCCTCTTTCCATCCTTATCCGCTGCCTGTTGACACCCAATTTTTCCCTATATATTTTTAATAGGCAAAATACTTTCAATATATATATATATATATATATACTATTTATTATAATATATATATATATATATATATATATATATATATATAAGCATTTCCAAGCATTTTATTATATTTTCCCATAATTTTTAAGGTTTGTTAAACTGATTAATTTCCCTTTTTCATCCATAAAATCCTAATAATTATCTCCAAAATTATTATTTTTGGTAATTCATCTATTGTATTTTCATATTTATGCCAAAATAGGGCTAAGGTAATTTTTACATATTTTTTACATTTTATTTAGTAATTTTAAAGCCAATTGCATATAATTGTAATATTAGCCATTTTAAGGTCTAATTGCGTTTTATGTTCATAAAATCGTGTCTTATATTTTTAAATTGATATTTATGTGTTATAAGTCATTTTGTCCTTTTAAAATTAATTTTCAGAAACTATTTGCTATTTTTTTATAAAAGAAAAAGGGGAAAATGGCTATTTAACTCGTAGCCGCATTTGACTTCCAATTTAACCCCAAGTCAAGCCCAATTCCCCAGCCCATTTTAATTTTTACCCGACCCTAACCCTTTTAAAACCAACCCAAACCCGGATCCCCCACCTACCCTTTTAATCTAGGTCGTTGATCACTCAGATCGACAGCCACCATTCACCCTTCCATAATTAAACCCAAATGACCCCTTAACCTACTTTATTTCTCACAACTCGCCGCCCTTGAATCCCTCTCCTCTCAATTCTCTCTGCAGCGTCACATAAACCCTAGCCGCCGCCACCCAATTCCACCCCAGTTCCTTTCAATCCCTACCTAATCCATGGACTCCCATGGCATTTTGATACGTGTACTCGTCTCCTATGTCTACTGGTTACCTATTTTCGTGATTCCATGGACAGATCTCAAAGAGATCCAGTCCAGTCTTGGTTCAGCTTCGATCTCTGGTCTTTTTCCGGCCATCCATGGCTGTTCAAGTCAGATCCTTGACTTTTCCGGCTAGATCGGTAACTTTTCAAAGTCTTTCTCACTTTCTCTGGGTTCTTTGAAACCCTAGCTCTAAGAGCGGTTCGATTTTTTCTTTCAAATCTGTCTTAGATCTGTGCTTGTTATGAACTTCTTAGTGTTTTTTTGAAGGTTCTTCGATTTTCTTTCAAAGTAACCCTTCACTTTCAAATTAGGGTTTCCTAAACTTTTCTCCGATTTTCGGTGTGTATTTATGATTTTACTATGTTAGTCCATGTTTGCTGCTACCTGTTTCATCGTGCTAAAAGCCCTAAGTGTTTTGGCTCTACCTGGGTTTCTAAAACTCTCTTGGTTTATTTTATGCGCATGTTTGGTTCGATTTAGTTCTTTGTGTTTGAACCTTTTTGTCTTGTTTGACTTACTGGGTTCTGAGTTCTTACCATATTTTTAACCCGACTATTGCATAAACCCTAATTTCTTAAAAAGGTTTTTCCTTACGTGTTGCTATGAGTTTGGAAACTTTACTTGTTTCTGTGTGTTGATCTCCTTTACCTGTTACTATGTTTTCTTCACTTTTGATTCTATGTGAGCACTTGACCTGTTGCCTACTATGCTTCGAGTAGGTTTCTTTACTACTGAATCCTAGCTTTCTCCTGCTACTGCTGTATGTCTAATTTGCTCCTCTTTGTCAATATGTTTGACCCTGCACGTCTAATATGCCTGTCCATCCTTTGCTATTTATATGTTGAAGTGCAGAGTCATGCTTCTTTCTTGATTCATCCTGATTTCCTCAATATTACGACTGACTGCAAAGATTCCCTTATAAACACTTATTTTACTCATTTGTTTAAATTGATTGATCCCCTTCCTTTAATTGCTGTGATATTTTACCTTGTATCCTTTCCTAAATTTAAGTGTATTTTGTACTTAGACTCAAATATTTACTTCATCATTTTACTGCCCCTTATATGGCAAGAATCAATTTGTCTCAAACTGATTTCTTTCCTTAATTAGCCCTATTAGTATCCGTTTGAGCAGTAATCCCTTGATTAAAGGGAAGTACTTGTGTTAATTGATTCTGATTGTGGTTATTTCCATGTCTGAGTTGAAACTTTACTTTGTTACCTTTATTCTTTCACTCGTTTTCAAAACTTATAAATACCCCTGTCCCTCTTTTCTTTTAAAACGACTA
>NW_017673399.1:132060-137629 GCF_001879085.1 Nicotiana attenuata
GGTCTTTGAGTTGGTCTATCTCATATTTCAGACAGGAAGTCTGAATCAGGCTCTCCTTTGGTTGTCCTTTTTTTACTTTTTTTTCTAATATAATGTTTTATTGATTCTAGTTTGTAATAAGTTGTAATAAACTTTTAATTGTTCATATGTTTCCCCTTCTAAATGCAGTCCTACTTGTTTTTGTATGTCGCCTTAGCATTTTATCTTTAAACCTAAGGGTTTTCCTAGAACCTCCCTCTTATAGGAATAGGATTCCTAAAATTCCTCCGGGACTGATAGGAATGGGACGGGCAACAGCATGCAATAGAGGTCGAGACCAATCCTCGTTTAATACCTTCATGGGGTGGGAAGGGTAGATATAGATATGATGACCGGTGCGCTAATACCACGTATATTTCCTCTTCTGAGGAGTGTCATACCGGGTATTGTATTGACGTGATCCATATTACAAACAAACCTAGGACCTTTTTTCATTCACAAGAATGCTTAGATTATAACTCTTTTCAAAACCTTGCTTTTATTTTTTTCAGACACTTGTGTATGTAGATTTATAATCCCCTATTATTTGAGCCTTATTTGTTTACTTGCTATTTGCACAAATTCACAAAAACTATCTGGCCGGGTAACCACACTAGTGGATCCTGAGGGGTGCCTAACACCTTCCCCTTGGGATAATTTCAAGCCCTTACCCTATCTCTGGTTACCAAACATAGTTGTAGTTGAACCCATAGGTGCCCTAACGCACCTTAAAATCATTAGGTGGCGACTCTTCAAAATAGCAAAACCCCTTTCCCAAAAGGAAAGAGTTGTCCCGACCAATGTCATAAACCCGATTTCGCGAGAAAAAGGCGCGACATAGGCATGATTGACCGTGGCAAGGGTAAAGACGGCGAGCTCCGAAGACACACAGCTAAGTCTGACAAAGCCTAGCCGGCCTACTCTGAACCCGAATCAGGATGTCACATCCAGCTGTCCCATCTTCCTATCTTTACAAATAATTCTTCTTGTACTATGTTGAGATTCCCCTCCTATATAAAAGGGGGTCTTTGACACTTTGTAAACAACTATTGTTGCTCAAACTATTCTACACGAAATATACAAGAACTCTCTCTCTCTCTTTTCTCTCTAACATACTCTCTCGATATCATTGCTCTTATTTATTATTTTCATACTTGTTCTTCATTTATTGCTTATCATTGGCCATAAAGAGCCTTTGCTGATTGTTTTATAACTGTTAGCCCTTCCCCGATTACCCCTAATAGCTTGAGCCCGAGCCCTGGAATTGGCCCCGAGGCCCTATATCGATCAGTCCGAGACCCTGCCCGTCTAGCTTATCGATTTGATTACAACCCTATTTTAACTCGCATTCCGTCTCTAAGCTTCATACACCTAGAATCAACTGCTTAACAACTAGCATAAAAATAGATCACATATTTTTAGAGTCTCATCAACAAATTTAATTGTTATAACCATTTTCACGGTAAACAGTTTGGCGCCCATCGTGGGGCTAAAAGTAATAGTGATTATTTTCTTGCTGGTTTCTTTACACAACGCAAGTTATCTTTCACACTTTTTCTTGTCCAAGATCTTCGATTTCAGGTCAAAATGCCCGGCTCAGTAAATAGAGTCGAAAATGATAACCTTGAAAACCACGGAGAAAATGGTGTGGCTGTTCCGATTGTTGGTGCGCCACCACGAAACCCTGAGAACGAACTTGGACCGATCCCAACGGATGCGGGTTCGTGCGACGCACAACATGTTGATGAAACCTCACGCACCGACAGGAGCATACAACAAGGCGAACAACAGGAAGCCCAAAAACCCCAGCTCGGGAAGAACGGTAGATTAGCCTTCATGTTATTTTTGAAATGTTGCAGGCACAATAGCTGGCTATCGCTCAGCTGCAAAGCCACCTGAGAACTCCTAGCTTAATAGCACCGAGAACAGCTCCCCCGGCCGAACAGGTATCGGAGAGATCAAGCAATAATGGATTGATGGCCGATCCTGCCATCGTAAAAATGCTCGAGGACCTCACCAAAAGGACCGAGTCGTGCGTGAAAATGATAGCGGCCAATGACAAGAAGGTTGAGACCTACAACTCTAGGGTCCACCAAATCCCGGACGCACCCCCGGTCCTGAAAGGCATAGATTCAAAGAAGATCGTGCAATGGCCGTTCCCAGAGGAAGCGGCTCTGAAACCCATTCCAAAGAAGTTTAGAATGTCGGAACTCCCAAAGTACAACGGGACCTCAGATCCCAACGAGCACGTTACCGCGTACATGTGCACAGTAAAGGGAAACAACACAAAAGACGATGAGATCGAGTCCGTCTTATTTAAGAAGTTCGGGGAAACGCTCTCGAAGAAGGCCATGATATGGTATCAAATCCTAGCCCCCAACTCCATAGACTCGTTTGCCATGCTGGCAGACTCCTTCATAAAGGCACACGTCGGTGCCATCAAAGTAGCAACCACGAAGTCTGACGTGTTCAAGATCAAGCAAAGAGAGAACGAGATGTTGCGAGAGTTCGTATCTCGCTTCCAAACGGAACGAATGGAACTACCCCCGTTCTCCGACGACTAGGCGGTGCAGGCCTTCACTCAAGGCCTGAATGAACGGAGCTCAGTGGCCTCGAGGCAGCTAAAAGAGAACCTAATCGAGTATCCCGACGTAACTTGGTCGGACGTCCACTACCGATATCACTTAAAGATTAGGGTCGAGGATGATCAACTAGGAGCCCCCTCAGGATCAGTATACCCGAGTAGGCTTCTGACGAAGGAGCCGAAGCCAAATAAGGAAAGATATCAGCCATACAGCGAAGAGAGGAGGAACGCCCCAAGGCGCAACCCACCTCGCAACGATCGATTGGTCAACCGAGGAAAGAATACTCTGGGACTCATTAACAGCACCAGATTTGATGGAAACACAGGGCCAACAGGGGCACCGCACTTATCACAATAAAACTTCAACATCAAAATATCGGATATCGTGTTCGCCATCAGATAAATCAGAGACACCAGATGGCCCATGCCTATACAGTCGGATCCTTCCCAAAGGAGTCATATCTTAGTATGTGAATTTCATAATACACACGGCCATAGGACCGAAGATTGCCACCAGCTCCGAGAGGAAGTAGCCAGGTTACTCAATAAAGGTCACCTCCGAGAATTCTTAAGCGACCAGGCCAAAACTTAGTTTCGGTAAAGAGAGGCGGCCAGGAAGAACGAAACGAACGAGCCACAACATGTTATCCACATGATATTGTGGCGTCGACGCTCCCCAAGAACCTGTGATGAGAAGGACAAAAATATCCATCACTAGAGAAAAGCGAACTCGGGGATACGTACCCGAAGATGCCCTCACGTTCAGCGAAGAGGACTCTGAGACCTTGTCTCAACCCCATAACGACGCAGTAGTAATTTCTTTCCTCGTAAATACGTTTCAAATAAAATGTGTACTCGTGGATCTAGGTAGCTCGGCCAACATTATCAGGTCGAGGGTAATAGAGCAGCTCGGACTGCTAGACCAAATCGTGCCCGCCACTCGAGTCTTCAACGGGTTCAACATGGCAAGTAAAACAATGAAATGCGAGATCACTCTCCCAGTCAGCGTGGCCGGCACGACCCAAAATGTAAAATTTCATGTCATCGAAGGAGACATGAGGTACAACGCCTTGTTCGGACGACCATGGATACACTGCATAAGAGCAGTACCATCCACCCTTCACCAAATGATGAATTTCCAACAAAGGATGGGATTAAAACCATCTACGAGGAAAAACACGCGGCAAGGGAAATGTTCGCGGTACATGACGTGGCATCGACACCAATACCTCCACCATCAAAAGAGCCAAAGGGTAATCAAACTAAATCTTCGGCTAAGCCCGATTAAACATAGCAGAGGACCGTACCGTGTCCTCATTACTAACGACAGGGACATATCAGACCTCGAAACATCGCCGGCGAACCCACGATAAGGTATGACCGTATCCCTTTTAATCTTTATACTAACCCTTATGCAGGAGACCGACCAAAGCAGTTAGAAGTGCTAACCCAGCCCGAAGACCTTAAGGTTTTAAAGCATCCGTTGCACTCTTTTCCTTCGATCGAGTTTTTATCCCGAAGAGGGCTTTTCCAGCAAGGTTTTTAACGAGGCAACATCCACATGCTACCTAAGGAAGATCCGACAGGTTTTCCAGGATTATTTTGTAATCAACCCTGAGCCCAGGAGGATATCCCCTCGGAAGATCATCCACCCGGAAGAGCCGAGAAATGCCAAATAGGGTCCCAATGGGAAAATGATGTACCGGACCAAACGGTCGAATGAACCGTGTCCGCGTAGCCCAACCCCCGATGGCGAAAGCATATGTACTTATGTCGAGTAATCGAAGAATACTTTTTGCCCAATGTATCTCATGCTCCAAAGGAAACTCAGCATTTTCGCAAAAACGATTGCTCCATCAAAAACATCCCGAATACACGGAGACTGACATCAATAATGCGTCACCCGCATGACCCCAGGGTCAGAACTCCAAACTCATAAGCCCTCAACGAGGCAGCACGGATATCACAAAACATCTCCTAAAAAAGAAAAACGTCCTAAACACTCGGAGACTGGCGCCAAAAATTCGAAAAACGCATGACCTCAGGGCCGGAATCTTCGAAATTGTACGCCATCAATGAGGCAATACCGAGCTTACGAGTAACGGCTCCCGAGCCAAAATGATCTCGAAGACTCGGAGACTGTCGCCAATCGCAATTCAGTAAAAAACCCGAGCCCATAAGACCCCGAGCGGGCAGACTCGATCTTGTAAGACCTATATAAGGCAACAAACAAAACTATAAGACCTCAAGCAAGGCATGAATCATACTTGTACCAAGTATCTAAAAACTGTAAAACCTTAAGCAAGGCATGAATGATACTTGTACCAAGCATCATAAAACTGTAAGACCTCAAGCAAGGCATGAATCATACTTGTACCAAGTATCTAAAAATTGTAAGACCTCAAAGGCATGAAAATTTTGTAAGACCTTACTACGGGCATAAACTCAATACCGAAGTTTAGGCTATATATCGCATTTGTAAGATTCCTCAAAAGTCATACCCTAGATATAGACACCTAAACTACTACACTCAGGAGCAAAAATGGCTCCGACCAAGCACAAATGACTACGGTCATATAGGAGGTTTAGGGCATGAGATTAAGAGAGTCTAAATTCGGGATTTGAGGGGTCAACTGAACTCCGATTCTTGTGTTTTTGATATGTATGAACTCGTGGAGTGATAAGGAACCCGTTGATGTAAAAATTTTGCAGTTTCGAGAAGTGGGCCCGGGGCTCGGGTATTGCTAATTTCGGGATTTTCGATATTTTTCGATTGTTTTCGTTGGGTTTTGTTCCCTTAGACTATTGTGACGTATTCGTTCTAGTTTTGGTCAGATTCGACGCGCGAGGAGGCCGATTTGAGAGGCAAGGGCATAGCGAGCAAGAGCTTTAGCTGGTTCGAGGTGAGTAATGAATGTAAATGATGTCCTGAGGGTTTGAAACCCCGGATTTGCACATCGTAGTGCT
>NW_017673400.1:0-4417 GCF_001879085.1 Nicotiana attenuata
ATGCTCTTGATTTCCATGGATTACCAATTGGCTGGCTAATGCAAGATGTGCACAAGCCCCCATTGGTAGTGTCTACTATATGAACCTATTGCTTCTGCCCTGATTCCTCCACCTTTTTGGTGAGGATGCTCATTTGCGTCAAAAGAGTCGCCATGTTTTCAGCCATTGTATTAGAAGGATCAAGAGGCACTGAGTGCACCACTGGAGTGATAGGTGCATTCCTAGATGTCCAACCCGAATTCTGCGCCATCTTGTCGAGCAAATTCTGACCTTCTCTCCAAGTCTTGCTCAAGAATGCCCCACTAGCCTAGGCATCAACTATATTCTTCAAGCTGTCTGACAATCCCATGTAAAACCGTTGTCCCAACATCTGCTCTGGAACACCATGGTGGGGACACATAACCAACATTTCTTTAAACCTGCCCCATGTCTCGTGTAGTGTCTTCATTGGTTTCTGTTTGAAGCTCACAATCTCATCAATTTGTTGAGCGGTCTTGTTGGGAGGATGGAACTTGTTGTGAAATTGCTTGACCAACTCATCCCACGTTGCTATAGAGTTTATGGGAAGCGAGTTTAGCCAAACCTGAGCAGCTTCTGTCACCGAGAATGGAAACAATAATAATCTAATTGCTTCCGGAGTCACGTTCGGTTGCCTTTGAGTTTTGCAAATAGACAGGAAGTTCTTTAAGTGTTGCTGCGGGTCTTCTGTTTGTGTCCCAGAAAAAAGTCCCTTGTTCTGCAACAAGTGTAGCATGTTATTTGTGATCTGGAACGATTCAGCTTGTATTGCAGGCACAATAATGGCAGTGGCCAGATTGTCAGCTGTGGGTTGTGCGCAGTCATAAAGTGCACCCTCAGGCACAGGAGGTGCCAATTGCTCATTCCTGACGTTCCCGTTGGGGTCGTTTATGTCGCCCATATCAATTTCGAGTTGGTGTATTTGTTGTGATTGTTGAAGTCTTTTGTTTGCACGATTCAATGCCCAGAATGTCTTCTTGGGGTCTGAGAGTCCTTCAAGCAGTTCTCCAGTCCTCGTAGAATTTCTAGGCATGCACCTGTGCACCCAGATCAACAACCGTCAAATTTTCAATGAAAAAGTTGGTAGAGAGAAAACTGACTACAACAAGAATCTTTGTATTTCTGTCAATGGCAATTGATAATTCCGTTAACTCCCCGGCAACGACGCCAAAATTTGATCACGCCCAACTATGCCTTATAAAAAGGACTCTGCGGACGTTTCAAATATAACCCGAGTATTACGCCCAGGGTCGAATCCACAGAGAGTTAACCTATCAACCGCTATCTTCAGACCCACTAAGTCTTCAGAACCAGCTTCTCAAATATTCAAATTCTCAGTTGAGTGTTCTTTAATAACTAACTTGCAAGTAACTAAATGGTTGTAACTAAATTAAAAGGGTTGTAAACAATTGTGAGAAAAAGCTAAGGTAATGATTTCCCCTATTGATGGAATCTCTTCTGTTTATGCTCATACAAATTTACCCACACATCTCTATCAATCATGAACGCTAATCTTACCGCAAATCTCTCCCGAGTAATTACAGTAATCTACTATTGCACTCTTCCGAGCTACACTAGCTTACTTTATTTAGCACAATTCACTTTAGATTGCACCCAAGGCTTCGTTATTCCTAATCCCGCCTTTAAACCCGCAATTATAGATTCCTCTAATAATCTAGGAGTGGTGTTGTTCAACAATACCCTAAATATGCACTCTTTTCCAAGTTATGCACACTAAATAGGCACAGCTAATTGAGGATCCTGTCAATTAACTACAACAAACACGAAGTTGAACAAATAAAGATTAAACTCGCAATTTGTATTCACATAAACAAGAAGTTCATCACCCAATAGGTTCCATCAAAGCCTTAGACAAGGAATTTAGCTACTCATGGCTATGGGAAAATAAACTAAGCTTGAATTCATCATAAAATCAAAAGAAAAGAAGAAAGATGTTTAGAGTACTTTCTCACAATTGTTTTTCCTTGCTAAGAAACCTAAAAAATCAATACATGCCTCTCTTGGGCGAAGTCTAATGTTTTAAATAGGGTTTAGGTCTAAAAATCTCGTAATTGACACTTTGGTCCCTGAAGTTTACTGGGCCTGCCGCGGTTCTGCCGCGGTCGCGGTAGAACCGCGGCCAAACACCCTCGCGGAATCTCCAATCTTCAGCAGCTGCTTCCCACCGCGGTTCTGTCGCGGTCGCGGTGGAACCGCGGTGGGCCAGTTCTCTGAATCTTCGGCCTGTTTTTTTGCACGCGTCACTTGGGAAATTTCACAGTTGGCCTCTTTTTCATCACTTTTGACTCCAAAACTTCTCCTTAGCCTTCTTTATACATATATCACCTACAAATCATGAAAATCACTAATAAGAGCATTTTGTCATCACTTTTAGCATTAAAAACTACACAAGAAGGTGATTATTTAAGGCGTGATTATAGTCAAATTAACCTATTATCACCCGCCCTTTCGAGCACTTCTTTTATATTAGGACCAAGCACCTGGTGGCGGATGCTACTGGGTTCCCAGAGGCTTGGAACCATGCACGTAAGTTCTTTAGTGGTTGAATTCTCTTTTCTTCCCCTCTTTGTGATTTGTGCTTATGAGCGTTAACTCGTGTCTTTTTTGTAGCCGACAGGTCACCGCCGCCCCCATTGTCTTGGATACGTGAGTGGGTCGAGGCCGTACTCCCCCATACGAGGGGGATACGTACGTGGGCGTCTTTCTGGGAGAGGCATGGCCGTAGGCCCGCGACAGGTAAAAAATTGATCTTTTCTTCTGTTCCGCTTTGTTTCAACTCTATTCATTAACCTTGTTTTCTTGTGATTAGGGAGGGCACGCCGCGTCAGGGCCCCTCAGCTGGCCTTCCGTCGGCCTGGTGCAGTTGCTCGGCTTACTGCAGCGCCGGTGTCGCGCTCAACACCGAGGGCGGCATCACTCGAGTCTTCAGCGGTTTCTTCTCCATCACGGACCCTACTTCGGGACGAGGGGCCATCGGGGGTTGTGCGCCCTAGAGTGGAATCGTCATCAGATGGGGAGGAGGAGAGGCCGTTGATAAGGCGTTGGGTCGCGTTCGCGCCGGCTCCTCCTGTGGTAATTAATTTGGGCTCCCCGCCGGCAGACGCGGAGAGGAATTCGGCTGCGGCGCCCGCCCTCGAGGGCGGACAATCAATGGGGGTTGCCCCGGTTGGCTTAGGCCGTGATGATACCGTCGCTTCGGCGACTCAATTGGTGGTTCCAGTCGCTGAGACGGGAGGTAGTTCCTCAGCGGCTGCTGATGTGGGTGAGGATGAGTCTGAATCCGACCTGGATCCCGACGACATCCGTATGTTCCAGGAAGGCTCCACCAATTCAGTGGTGCGCGCGGAGGGGCGATCTCGCTTTATCGAGGTTCCCACGGAACTGAACTTATTGCTCCAAGGGGAAAGCTTGGTGCCACAGTTCGAGCCGCTATGCTCGGAGGCCGAGAATGCGTCACTGAGGGGCGTTACGGATATCGGGCTGATGAATGAAGTAGCCGTGATGGGCTTGAGGGTATGCACTGTTGCGTCGGTTCGCTTATTATTTGCCTTAGGTTTATTCTTTTATTCTGATCGTTGTCTTTGCTTTGTAGTCTTATCTGTTGGAGGTGGAGAGCATTCGTCGAGCCAAGGTCCGTTCGGGGATATTTTTGCGGGCGCTGGAGAAGTATCGCCGCTACCGAAATCAGTGCCGAGAGTTGCGCGTGCACTTGAAGAATGATCCTCGGAGCCGGGCCTTGGTCGAAGAGCTGGCGAGGCGGGAGCTTCAGATGCAGCAAATACTTGGCAGGACGAGTGCTCTCAAGGGGCAGCTCCGCCGAAAGGATGAGGAGATCGAGGCGGTAAAGAGGGCCGCAGCTGAGTGCGAGCGCCGGGGCAAGGCCAAGGCGGCGGAGGCCGCTGCGGCATGGAGCGGGAAAGTGACCGCGTTGGAGGGTGAAGTCGCGGCATTGAAGCTCCAAGTGAGGGATGCTTCGTCGAGGGCCGGGGCGTTGGAGGAGGCTATCCGCGTGCACGAATCCCAACGGGCATTGGAAAGGGATGCTGCGGTCTTTAGAGAAGCGAGTCTCGAGGAGCGGATTGGTGTCTTTGAGCAGGACGCCCAGGTCATGGCGGACCGGATCACAGCCTTAGAAGAAGAGAATCAGCGGCTACGGGATCACGCCGCTTCTTCCAGCCAGGCTCGGGAACTTTGGGTCTTTGCCGAGGCCCAACGTGATGTATATAAGAGTTTGTGGGAGGCTGGAGTCGTGACCGAGGCTGCTTTCGAGGGGGCACGTCAGAAGGCTCGTGAGGCACGTGCCGACTGTGGTTTTGACGCGGCGACGCCAGAGGCTGACGCTGGTGCAGACAGTGGCGCAGACGGCACCGAGTAAAAA
>NW_017673400.1:4650-18891 GCF_001879085.1 Nicotiana attenuata
AAAAATGAATAGAAAATCTTAGTTTGCTTTAGGTTAGCCATAAAATAATAAAACGAGATGAGCCTCGCCAAATAAAATTGCATAGATTGCGAGGCCCTCATTAATTGCTTATAATAAAATGCTTAGAATTCGGGACGTGCCGTTTAGCGAATTTCACGGCCTCCCGCAAAGATAATAATCCGTTAGTCGCTATAGGCACGTTTTAATAAGTTTACCTTCTTAAATACGGGTGCGCATTTCATGCAACCCAAATCCAAATCCTAAAACGTTGAATAAGAGGCGTTGAGGATCCGGGTGCATTTCATGTGACGTGATCTGAAAACACGCTCTTAAACGGCGTTCACTTTCGTAAAAATAACTAAAAGTGGTAAATAATCCTAAAATTGCACTGTAGGATGGAATATGCATAAAAATCAGATTTTAGCCATTTATAATAATTTAAGCGACCGTGCTAGAACCACGGGATCTGGGGGTGCCTAACACCTTCCCTCGGGTCAACAGAATTCCTTATTCAGAATTTCTGGTTCGCAGACTCCAATTGAGAAGTCGAAATTTTCCTCGATTTGGGGTTTAAATTAAATCGATGACTTGGGACACCAAAAGCCCATCTTATCCTAAGTGGCGACTCTAAAAAACAAATAAATAATCTCATTTCGAATAATGTCACTTTAAATGGAAAAACTCCCTTATACATTTATCCTTCGGGGTGGGTGTGTAAAAAAGGAGGTATGACAGCGCATAGCCTGAGTCCCGGTTCAACCATAGTTGAACTTTCTGGTGAAGGCGCGTAGCCTGTCTCGATTCAACCGTAGTTGAACTTCTTGACGAAGGTGCATAGCCTTGATATAATGGCGAAGGCGCATAGCCTGAGTCCCGGTTCAACCGTAGTTGAACTTTCTGGTGAAGGCGCGTAGCCTGTCTCGGTTCAACCGTAGTTGAACTTTTGGTGAAGGCGCATAGCCTGTCTTGGTTCAACTGTTGTCGAACTTTGTCGATCTTTGATGACGAAGGCTCATGGTCTGAGTCCCAGTTCAACTGTCGTTGAACTTTGTCGATCTTTGATGACGAAGGCTCATGGCCTGAGTCCTAGTTCAACTGTCGTTGAACTTTGTCGATCTTTGATGACGAAGGCTCATGGCCTGAGTCCCATATTGTGGGTATTGGGTGCTGAAGCTCGGTTTGGATTCGAGACTTGAGCGGCTCATCCGTTGTCTTCCCAACCAGGGTTTATAGGCTGTCTTGAGGCGACTCTCGGCTCGAGATATCTCCGTGCCGGTTTCTGGCCGGAGCTTGTATCGGGGATGTGGGGGATGCCTTACAGAGACCTTCCCTTAGGAGGGGGGGGGGGGGGGCTGCTTCTTCTTGTTTGCACCATCTGATAGATGAGAGACAGAGGAACTGGATCTCGATTCGAGATCTTCGAGTTCCATCGGCCTGATATGCCGCTTTGGCCTGTTTAAGCTGGGTTGTTCTTCCTTTTCTGGCATTTCTTTCCTTTTGGTCCATGGAAGAACTACGCGATTTTGCTATGAAATCCCCACAGACAGGGCAAAATTGTTTGCTCAAAAGTTATCACATATCTTATGAGTGCAAAACAATACAAATAATCACGGGAAAATCATAGCAAATCGTAATAATCCATTGGACCAAATGAAAGAAACGAAAATAAGTACTCAGAATTAGGGGGAGAAACATTAAAAGCCTTTATTGATAATATTTGTTTGGTCTGCCTCCCCATGAAGAGGTTCAGAGCCTTACAATGGTGTTTTCTCTTCCCATAAGATGGGTATATTTTTCCCTTCTCTCTCCTGTCTATAGTAGTGAAGAAGCAGCCCCCTTTCTAGGGCTTCCACTCTTAGTATTTATAGATGTGAGCTTCGTGAGCTGGCAATAAATGGCCGTGGCCACGCTGAGGTTCCGTCCCCGTGGGGGAATGAATGGGTCGTGCCCTCGTAGATTCAATCGGACAAGAGTCGAATCCTCTTATAAATAAGTGGTCGTACCACTTATTAATTATGGATTAGCTCAAGAGGAGATTAACTCCGTTAATTATCGTGAGGTCAGATTCTGACCCATACAGAGCCCGTGGCAGATCTACCTTTGAAGGTACGAGTGTTGAAACACCCATTGGCTTTGGCCAAATTATGTTCATAGANTGGCGAAGGCGCATAGCCTGAGTCCCGGTTCAACCGTAGTTGAACTTTCTGGTGAAGGCGCGTAGCCTGTCTCGGTTCAACCGTAGTTGAACTTCTTGACGAAGGCGCATAGCCTTGATATAATGGCGAAGGCGCATAGCCTGAGTCCCGGTTCAACCGTAGTTGAACTTTTTGGTGAAGGCGCATAGCCTGTCTCGGTTCAACCGTAGTTGAACTTTCTGGTGAAGGCGCATAGCCTGTCTTGGTTCAACCGTAGTTGAACTTTTCGACGAAGGCGCATAGCCTGAGTCCCGGTTCAACCGTAGTTGAACTTTTTGGTGAAGGCGCGTAGCCTGTCTCGGTTCAACCGTAGTTGAACTTTTGGTGAAGGCGCATAGCCTTGATATAATGGCGAAGGCGCATAGCCTGAGTCTCGGTTCAACCGTAGTTGAACTTTCCGGTGAAGGCGCGTAGCCTGTCTCGGTTCAACCGTAGTTGAACTTTTTGATGAAGGCACATAGCCTTGATATAATGGCGAAGGCGCATAGCCTGAGTCCCGGTTCAACTGTAGTTGAACTTTCTGGTGAAGGCGCGTAGCCTGTCTTGGTTCAACCGTAGTTGAACTTTTCGACGAAGGCGCATAGCCTTGATATAATGGCGAAGGCGCATAGCCTGTCTTGGTTCTGTAGTTGAACTTTTTGGTGAAGGCGCATAGCCTGTCTTGGTTCAACCGTAGTTGAACTTTTGGTGAAGGCGCATAGCCTGTCTTGGTTCAACTGTTGTTGAACTTTGTCGATCTTTGATGACGAAGGCTCATGGCCTGAGTCCCAGTTCAACTGTTGTTGAACTTTGTTGATCTTTGATGACGAAGGCCCATGGTCTGAGTCCCAGTTCAACTGTTGTTGAACTTTGTCGATCTTGATGACGAAGGCTCATGGCCTGAGTCCCATATTGTGGGTATTGAGTGCTGAAGCTCGGTTTGGATTCGAGACCTTGAGCGGCTCATCCGTTGTCTTCCCAACCAGGGTTTATAGGCTGTCTTGAGGCGACTCTCGGCTCGAGATATCTCCGTGCCGGTTTCTGGCCGAAGCTTGTATCGGGGATGTGGGAGATGCCTTACAGAGACCTTCCCTTAGGGGGGGGGGGGCTGCTTCTTCTTGTTTGCACCATCTGATAGATGAGAGACAGAGGAACTGGATCTCGATTCGAGATCTTCGAGTTCCATCGGCCTGATATGCCGCTTTGGCTTGTTTAAGCAGGGTTGTTTTTCCTTTTCCGGCGTTTCTTTCCTTTTGGTCCATGGAAGAACTACGCGATTTTGCTATGAAATCCCCACAGACGGCGCCAAATTATTTGCTCAAAAGTTATCACATATCTTATGAGTGCAAAACAATACAAATAATCACGGGAAAATCATAGCAAATCGTAATAATCCATTGGACCAAATGAAAGAAACGAAAATAAGTACTCAGAATTAGGGGGAGAAACATTAAAAGCCTTTATTGATAATATTTGTTTGGTCTGCCTCTCCATGAAGAGGTTCAGAGCCTTACAATGGTGTTTTTCTCTTCCCATAAGATGGGTATATTTTTTCCTTCTCTTTCCTGTCTATAGTAGTGAAGAAGCAGCCCCCTTTTCTAGGGCTTCCACTCTTAGTATTTATAGATGTGAGCTTCGTGAGCTGGCAATAAATGGCCGTGGCCACGCTGAGGTTCCGTCCCCGTGGGGGAATGAATGGGCCGTGCCCTCGTAGATTCCATCGGACAAGAGTCGAATCCTCTTATAAATAAGTGGCCATACCACTTATTAATTATGAATTAGTTCAAGAGGAGATTAACTCCGTTAATTACCGTGAGGTCAGATTCTGACCCATACATAGGTCAAAAATATATCTTAGTGAATTCTTTTAAAGCATATATGTCATAAATAGCACAAATTAATAATTGAACGAGTACTTTGTATTAACTGCTATGAGTTGCTACATAAAGGGATCTTAAATAGCAAAAGCTGCAATGGACAAGTCGGAGTAACCAAATAAACTTAGTGGTCGCTTTGTTACGGGATTAAGATATTAATTAGATATTAAATTTAAGATTGTATTTATCCCCTTTTAGTTATTTGAATTAATTGATATCGATATAAATTTTATATCTGAATGTTAATATTATCTATTTCATATAAGATGTTGGATTATAATTCTGCAATAACTTTTTTTCGAATCAAACCAAATCCTTAATATACTTAACATGTCAATTGTCTCCGAAAAATTGTTGCCTATCAAATGAACATCAATACAGAGATATATCATTCTCTAATTTTCTTCTACTCAATAGTCATTGTCGTCATTAATGAGGGAATAAGGTTAAAAAGATAGAAGTGATAGTGATGGTGTACAGTCCATGAAGGGTCAATCGCAGAAGAATTGCAATTCCCAAATTTATTCTCCTCTTTTTCACAATGTTAGTTATGGGTAAAAATTGAGAATTGAAGACCAATGCAATTAAGTAATTATTGCAGCCACCAACAATCTATTTCTTATAAAAATCATTGACACTACTTTGAAGGCATAATATATTTGGGAGCAATATTTATTGGGATTTACGTTTGTAATTTTTTGTAATATTAATATATGTTAATCTTTCCGTCCTAATTTATGTGCATTATTTGACTGTACGATTTTTTTTCTTTTTGAAATTAGTAGTCTAAAACAAGCCATATATATTTGTGTCTATTATATATAAATCATTTCATTACGGAGTCGTTTAGTTGGGAAATAAGTTATCTAGGATTAATTATTCCACCCTTCCATAATAACACTACAATCCCGGAATAATTAGTTCCAAAATTAATTATACCTTGATTTTATCTCAACCAAACATGAGATAAACTCTTCTTAAATTTAATTCCTGAATCAATTTATCCCTTATTCCTGGTGCCAAACGAGCTCCAAGTGTATAACAGAAACGAGCCCTAAGGGTATCATTTGATCATATTAACAGTTTTTTTTGCTAATGAAATGGGAGTCTATATATTAAAGGCATAGTAGTTTAGTTATTACATAATAATAGAGATAGACCACATTGCAATTTTTTCCGAGATAAAAACTTGCAAAATAAAAGCCGGAGACGTTTTCCAATACATAATTCTATCTTCCTCCGTTGATACGTGTTACCGGTGTTTCCATACTTTGCCAGAGCGTCTGCTACAGTTGCTAAGACAAAACCCTTTTCCTCAATAGCAGAAGAAGGTTAAAAAGAATAAAATAGTAGAAAACTAGTTAATACTAGTAGTATGTATTATTAAGCATAAGTACATAGTATTAAGCACCGATTTTAAGTATCACCTCAATGGTCAACTTTGCTAGGCCATAGCCACAGACAGAGAATATAAAACCCAAGAAAAGGAAAAACACATTATATTTTATATACATAAAAAATATTTATCCACCAAAGAGAGAGAGAAGGAATAAACAAGCTAGAGAGAGAAACAAAAGGCCATTTCTGAAAAGGGTTCTTTGTAAAGAGAGCTAAAAGAAAGAGCACATTTGAGTTGTTTACATATAGAGTGAAAGAAAGAGAAGATAGTGTGTGTGTGTGTGTGTCTGGGAGGTGTAGTGTAGAAGAGGGGGCAGTTTAAAGTAAAATTGCAGCATTTGGTCTCTCCCTTCCTTAACATCCCCCTCTTTTTCCAAAGCTTCCTTTGTCCCCACCCCCCCCCCCCCCAACCTAAACCACCCCCACCCACCCCCCCCTTTTTCTCTTTCTTCCTCTTTTTCCGGCCACCCTTTTCGCCGGAAAACACACTCCCTTCTTCCCGCCGGCCACCACCACTCTTTTTCTTCTTAGCTCACAGAAGCATGTTATAGTGCAAAAAGATTCTGTTTTTGATCTATTTTTGTCTTGCCGGAGTTTGGTGAAGTGCAGCTCCGATGAATCTCCGGTGATAATATCTGGGCAGTCTTTTTGTTTTTTAGCTGAAGAAAATAAGCATAAAGGGAAAATGAAAACACCGGGGAATATAGCCGGAGCTCAGCAGGCTGCTGCCAACGTTAATCCTGCCGAAGGTCTGTCACTATCCTTACTTATTATTTATACATATTAATAAATATAAGGAGTATTATTTATATAGAGAGAGTGACATACAAATATACGTACGTATATACTTTTCTCTAGTAGTAATAAGCAGATGCATTGTAAGAATCGTGGAATCAAAAAGACAAAGCTATTTCTCTTTCTGGGCTTTTGTCTATTCTTTTCTTCCATCCCAATGAAATTTTCCTGGAAAATATTATTTTTCCTTTCTGTTTTATTATATGCTTTTCCCTCAACTATGCATTACACGTATGTTGAAGTTGCTAAGCAAAGGAAATGGGATTTTCTTGGAAAAGTTTGATTCTGGGTGAGAAAGTGATAAAAATCTTTACTTTTTCAATCTAGCAAGAATATAAAAAAAGATTTTTTGAAAACCCATTTTTTTTGGGGTTGAATTTTTTGGAAAATAAAGGTGTATTAATTAATTAACAAGTGTTATAAATTGAATGGTGGGGTGAATAATTTAATTTTTTTTTTTTTTTTGCAGGTGAAAAGAAGAGCATAAACCCAGAGCTATGGCAGGCCTGCGCCGGTCCTCTGGTGAACTTACCGGCCGCTGGGACCCACGTCGTCTATTTCCCTCAAGGCCATAGTGAACAGGTTATTTTCTTTAACCAAAAAAATTACCCTTTTGTGACTTAATAAGAATTTTTTAATTGCCTAGCCTAATGGTTAACAAGGTTAGTAGAGGTAAAAAAAAAAAAAGTTTAGTAATTTTTTTTTATGATTATACGAAACAGTTGAGGTGTGCATAAAATAATCCGAATTTTTATAGGCTTGTATGCGGCTATTTGCTAACGTGAGCCGATATGGTGCACGTTATTTACCCTTACACCTTACTACTTTTGTCAGGCTGCAGATGTGTATGGGGTAACATTATTGTTGATTTTGATAGTAGAATGCATTGTATTTATTTATTTATTCTTGTCCATGTTGTAGTAGGAGTAATTTATTTATTTTTGTGGATCACCTCTTATTTGTTTTGCATCTCTATTATGGTATCTCTGGAGTAACATGCACCTTGTGTCAGTATGTGATCTTTATGAAGAATTTGTTATTTGTTGTTTGTTTTGTTGGCTTATGCATATGCTTACATGTGCACGTGTATACATATATATATATATATATATATATATTTACCACACGGTTTAGAAAAAGAACAAAGATGAAAAGATTGGAAAGGCATCATCTTTAGTACCTTTGACTATCATTTTGCCTATTAGCAGCTAGTGGGGTTGTTATGAGGAAAAAAGGGAATACAAAATGTAACCTTTATGGCTGGGTTAAAGTGGCGCTTGCTTTAAAAAAGTGTGAAGAAAAAATTTCCTTACCTTAAAAAAAAAAGAATAAAATTTCATAATTTTTTTTCAGACCTTAATGATGTGGAAGAGAATGATCCGTGGTCTAGTGGTAATGAAAGGGGGAAAAAAAAAATCACGGGTGACCAAGATTTAAATTCCGGAGAGACAAAATGCTTGGATTTCTTCCTATCTGACTAAGTCTTGGTAGACAAAGTTACCCGATATTCGTTCCTATGGCGGAACAATTGAGGTACGCGCAAGCTCGTCCGGATGTGATCATTATTGAAACAAAAAATTATGTGGAAGAGAACAAGAAGGAAAATTGGAAGATAGTAACAAATAAATGAAAAGTTGGCACTAATTGGAGTGCAGCAATGGTGAATTACCTTTTCCTTTTATTCAAGTTTTGATTACTTTCAAGAAATTCTCTTGTGCTGGAAGTGAAGTAGTTGGCATATTTTAGCTAGTGTAGTATGGTTAAGATTAGTTTTTATATGCAGAGTTAGTCATGGGTCTAATTTGTTTCTCTTGCACTTCAATTTTCAGGTTGCAGCATCTATGAAGAAAGATGTAGATGCCCAAATACCAAACTACCCAAATCTTCCGTCAAAGTTAGTTTGTCTTCTTCACAATGTTACCCTGCATGTATGTATTTTCAGACTTCACTTGCCTTTGTACAAACTGGTTTTTCTTTAAAGTCTCTGCTGCTCAACAATAATGAATGTAATTTTTGTCATTAGGCGGATCCAGAAACAGATGAAGTTTATGCACAGATGACATTGCAGCCAGTTCCTTCAGTATGTCCCTTCCTTGCTGTGTCTACATTAAAAGGCGAATTTTTTCCTATACCCAACATTTCTTCTTTATTTGAGAATGAGGATCTCATTTAGAGCATCTTCCAGTTGAATGTAACACTGATTTAATTAACCTTTGGTCTTGTGCAGTTTGACAAGGAGGCATTGTTGAGATCAGATTTGTCTATGAAAACAAATAAACCGCAAACAGAATTTTTCTGCAAGACCTTAACTGCCAGTGATACGAGCACGCATGGAGGCTTTTCTGTGCCTCGACGTGCTGCGGAGAAAATATTCCCGCCTCTGGTAAGAGCACATTGAAAATTTGTCATCTGATACTTTTTGGTTGTTCTCTATCTTTTGTGTGATAGGCTTGCTTGTTCATCATCAGGATTACTCGATGCAACCACCTGCTCAAGAACTTGTGGCTAGAGACTTGCATGATAATTTGTGGACCTTCCGCCATATTTATCGTGGTAAGTTTGTTTATCTGCTATATATGGATATACTACTCCACGCATTGCCAGGTAAAATTGGCTTGTTTCCTATCCCTTACCTATCTCTGGTGATCCAGGGCAACCCAAACGCCATTTGCTAACAACGGGGTGGAGCCTATTTGTCAGTGGGAAGAGGCTTTTCGCTGGTGATTCGGTCTTATTTATTAGGTAATGATACTGGCAATGTCATGCCACCTTGAATATCATATCTCATTTTTTCGTGCATTTGAGGAAATAGTAATTGTAAGTATAAACCGATGACTAAAATAGAATGCTAAGTGAGATCCATAAAGGGAACCAACTCAGCTGTTGGATTCTCTTTGGTTCGTTCATATGTTTCAGTCATCCTTAACGCTCTTCAATCTATGTCGACAGGGATGAAAAGCAGCAGCTTCTACTCGGTATTAGGCGGGCAAACAGACAGCCCACAAACTTATCGTCATCGGTGTTGTCAAGTGATAGCATGCATATAGGTATCCTAGCAGCGGCAGCCCATGCAGCTGCAAACAACAGCCCTTTCACTGTGTTTTATAACCCAAGGTCAGTGAACTTGCTTTCTTAATAGGCATATGCAAATCTTATAGCAATTTATTTGTCCTTGATCTTGATGATTTTAAAATTTTTAAACCTCTATATGAACAGGGCAAGTCCTTCTGAGTTTGTCATCCCTTTAGCTAAGTATTACAAGGCAACTTATAGCAGTCAAGTATCGCTTGGCATGCGGTTCCGCATGATGTTTGAGACAGAAGAGTCAGGAACTAGAAGGTATATGGGCACAATTACCGGCATCAGTGATCTGGATCCGGTGAGGTGGAAGAACTCACAATGGCGTAACTTGCAGGTAAAATTTTCTAAGTAGTAATTTAACTTTTGTTTTATCTTCACTTAAGGAATGTACTAACCTTCACGCTTGTGAAATTGTGATTAGGTTGGTTGGGATGAGTCAACTGCTGGGGAGAGGCGTAATCGGGTCTCAATTTGGGAGATTGAACCTGTAACAGCACCGTTTTTCATCTGTCCTACTCCGCCATTCTTCAGGTCCAAGCGGCCAAGGCTACCTGGAATGCCAGGTATGAGGAATTCTACAATCAGAATATGACTTTCAATTCTGATGATATCTTTTGACATTGTTGGATAACTGTAGAAGATGTCACTTGTTGCAGATGATGATTGTTCTGATCTAGATGGCCTATTCAAGAGGACAATGCCGTGGCTTGGTGATGACTTTGGGATGAAAGACCCGCAAGGTCTTCCAGGCCTGAGCTTAGTCCAATGGATGAACATGCAACAGAACCCTTCAATGCAGCAGCCAAACTACCTGCATTCCTTGTCTGGTTCCGTTCTACAGAATGTCGGAGGTGGTGCAGACCTCTCACGTCAGTTAGGTCTACCAGCAGCACCTCAGCTTCCTCAGCACAACACCTTACAGTTTGGTACCCAAAGGCCAAACCAACAAGGTCAGATGCCAGCTGCCACATTGAGCCCAGTAGGATCCATTATGCAGTCGCAGCAGCAACAATTGACGGATATCAGTCAGCAACCAAGACAGAATCTAATAAACCAATCCGTGCCTACAAACCAAGTTCAGGCCCAAATTTTGCAAGCGCAGAGTCTTGTGCAATCTCAGAATGTCCTTCAGCAACAACAATCACTTCAGAACCAGCTGCAGAGGAACCTTCCTCAGCAGCAACAGATTATGAATCAGACTCAGCAGCAGAGTTTCATGCCATCTCAGCCTAGCGATCAACTTAATCAACAGATGCATTTCTCTGATAACCAATTACAGTTGCAGCTTTTGCAGAAGCTGCATCAGCAGCAGCAATCACTTCTAGCTCAACAATCTGTATTGCAACAACAGCAATCCCAGCTTGGGCCAATCCAGGATCAGCAGAAGCAGCTCTTGGATGTATCACAGAACTTTTCCAGGTCGCTTGCAACAAGCCAAATGCTGGATATGTCTCAAACCACGTCCACCTCCACTTCTCTCTCACAGTCGCAAGTTGTCCAGCAGCAAATGACTAGCCAGTCTAATTTTCGTTTTTCCCAGCCAAATCAGCAATCAAAACTTCACCAGCAACCTGGAATTCTACCAGAACTACCTGGACAAGTTGGTCAGCATCTACCACCGACTACTAATCAACTTTCCACAAACTGTAGTAGCTTATTAACAGGAGCTGCAGGTGGAGGCCAGTCGGTGGTTACGGATGACATCCCATCATGTTCCACCTCACCATCCACGAACAATTGTCAAAATGCGGTTCAGCCAAATATGAATGGTAGGATGCATCGAGGCACAGCTGCAGGGGATGAAGCAACCCAGTGTTCTGTACCCCTTTTGAATTCCAGTGGATTCGAAGCTATGTCCACTAATAGCAATCTAGTTAAAGATTTGCAGCACAAATCTGATGTGAAGCCCTCAGTGAACATCTCCAAGAGCCCTAACCATGGATTTTTGGCTCCTCAAACCTACCTTAACACTGCAGGGCCCCACATGGATTATCTAGATAGTTCATCTTCAGCAACCTCAGTCTGCTTTTCTCAAAATGATGTCCACTTGCAGCAGACAACAAACCCATTGTCTTTCAATAATCAACCAGTCATATTCAGAGACAGTCAAGACGGAGAAGTTCAGGGTGACCCCAGGAACAGTGTTGCTTTTGGATCAAATATGGACAATCAGTTAGGACTGCCAATGATGCCTGATCCTTTGGTCACAAATAGCTTGATGGACTCAAGGAAAGATTTATCGAATAATATCTCATCAGGAGGAATGCTTTCTAGCTATGAGAACCCCAAGGAAGCACAGCCCGAACTCTCATCATCAATGGTTTCCCAGTCATTTGGAGTTCCTGATATGGCTTTCAATTCAATTGATTCTACCATGAATGATGACAGCTTCATGAATAGAGGTGCCTGGGCCCCACCACCTCAAGTACCTCGTTTGCGGACATATACCAAGGTTGGTTAACTTACCAAATCTGTGTCCTACCTCGTATCATGTTTGAGAGTTACCAATACTAACTTTTTTGCCTCTATGCTCTCAAAGGTATACAAGCGTGGTGCTGTTGGAAGATCGATTGATATCGCACGTTACTCGGGCTACGAAGACCTTAAACAAGATTTAGCTCGTAGATTCGGTATAGAGGGACAACTGGAGGACAGACAAAGGATAGGATGGAAGCTTGTGTATGTGGATCATGAGAATGATGTTCTTCTGGTTGGTGATGACCCTTGGGAGTAAGTTCTTGAACTTTGCTTCTATCTAATTTTGTATTTGCATTTTCAATTCGAGCAAGCAGCATATGCCGTTCTCTTGGGAGCCAAGACTTCCAACTGAACCACCTTATATAACCATACAACCTTTTATCCCATTATGCATGCGTTCCGTGGAGACTTGATCAATGTAGCCTAAAGCTGTTTTTATATGGGGAATTACCAGCTATGTCCATTTATAAGTAGCTCATTACAAAAGTTGGCCAATTGATAAAATATTACTAATATTAGTCAAATTAGCCAATTAGCTATTTGAAGCAAAAAAATATCAAATTTTTTGCTTTGTTTTGAGTGGGTGTTATTAGAATAGATTGGGCACAACTTAAGGAGCTTGAATCTCAGTTTTGGGATGATTTGGTGAAGTTTTGAGGTGGTTTGAATTGAAAATTCGAAGTAAAAGCTGAACACTGTGTATCATTTGTGTATCACATATGTATCATATTTGTATCAATTGTGTATCACATGTATATCCATGTATACCTGTGTGTGAGTTACATGCGTGATACATGTTTGATACATGTGTCGCAGAAGACTTTTTTGAACTCGATTTAATTACGAATTTTGGTACAAAACCAGTCCAAAACCAGAAGACTCTTCCTCAAATTTTGTATATTGACTTATCAACTATACCCATTGAAAAAGTTCCTTTTTTGCTTAGATTTTTGGAATATTGTATAGATTTTTGTATTTCATCACCTTATTTGCTATCCCGTCCATGAAATTTCCTTTCCATCTTGTATCTAATGTTGCTATCACGCTTAAAAATATAGAAGGTGATTTTTACATGTGATTCTTTGATAGAAAGAATCCTATTATTTGGTGTTTCAATTTTTGTTGGCTAGTTTTGGTAAGTTTATGACTAATGGCTAGAGGTTGGTAAGTTGAGATTTATTTGGGACATTTTTGTAAGTTTCCCTTTTTATAATCCTTCCCCATTCCTTTTTCCTTGTACATATTCGAGGCATACTGACTTACATGTGTCATATGATACTTCAGGGAATTCGTGAACTGTGTCCGCTGCATTAAGATTCTCTCACCGCAAGAAGTCCAGCAAATGAGTTTGGATGGAGATTTTGGGAATAGTCTCCAAAATCAAGCTTGTAGCAGTTCAGATGGGGGAAATGTGTAAATTATCTGTGGCTAAAGTTCCATTCTACTTACTTATATAACTTTAGGTGTTCATTGCTCAAGCTCGGTGGAAATCTGCCACAATTGGTTATTCTATCCTTTATACACGTTAGAGCATGCAAAGCAGCTCTACCTAGGATCTTGGTATAAGGACCTTTCCTTGGTTGAACAGGAGCTGTCGCTAATCTCTGACAAGAACACAGCTCGGATTTGAGTGTGCTTGATCACCTTGTGTGATTGCACCTGTCCAAGTAGGGTTAGCTCATGTTGAAAGCGGGAACCTGGGGTAACCATAGAGCTGTACGATGCTTGCTACGAGAGTTTATCCAAATTTTCTTCGTGTTCTTTTGCACGAAAAGTTTCTTAGAGTATTTTCAATGTAAAATTGAAGTCCTTGAAATATGTGTGGTGTAGTGTTGGAATGTATAGTTGTTTAGAAGGCTCTCTGATTTTCCCCTCAATATCTTGATGGAAAATCTTGAAGTAAATTTCAGTAGCTGAGCTGAATTGTGTAAATTTTTGTTTCAGTTCATGTTATCCTTTTCTCCCTTTCTCATGTTTTTTGTTCTTAAAGAGGCAAAATGGACAAGAATAAGGTGAAAGTCTGATGAAAACTTGTGTGATGGTCCAAAATATCCAACGCTACAGATTATTGAAAGATACAACAACAACAACTACCCAGTATAGTCCCACAAGGTGGGGTCTGGGGAGGGTAATACGTACACAGGCCTTACCCCTACCCGAAAGGGCAGAGAGGCTGTTTCCAATCGACCCTCGGCTCAGGAAAAGGAAAAGGAAAACAAAAACAAAAAACAAAAAGCAAAAGAGCATTAGTAACTCCAGCAGAGATCACATAAATAATTATCTAAACATAAACCATAAATAAAATGGCATGCAAATATATCGACCAGTAACTACCATAAGGGGGCACAATACAATACACAGATCATCTATGGAGAGCCCTACCAACCCCTCCCCCCCCCCCCCGGACGAGAAGTAACGAAAATTACTAGAACGCCCTA
>NW_017673400.1:18910-41011 GCF_001879085.1 Nicotiana attenuata
CTGACCCATATAAAGACATGTTAGGCCATAATGAGTTGGGACTCGAACCCAACTTTTACAATCATGGATCATCAGGACTTAAAACTCGATGTCTTACCCTCATGGTGCGTTGGGACTTGAACCCACCGTCTTATCCTTATATAATGTTTATCACAAATGGTCTGATTCACATCAGAGAATGGAATATAATTTTATGTAGCCACATAGTAAAATCTATCATAAAAATAAGCAAAATAGAAATGATAAGAACTATTATCAATAAAAATATGATAGAGTACAAACTCGTGTACTAGTATCCTACATATAAATATGTCAATAAGAGAATCACCATGTAGCGTTATTACTATGTGATGTATTACTGCATACTAATGCATGATTAAATAAAATGCACACAAGAATTGAAACACATAACTAAATATACTTAACTTAAAAAAACAAATAATCTTAAGTAATAACTATTGCTAGCATATTCTGTTTTAATACAGATGATGTCAAAATAGGCTAGTAAAACATAATGATATTACTTTGTCAATTATCAGCATAAAAATGTTGCAACAAATTAGATTAGGCCATCGATCTTAAAAGTCCTCGTTAATACACAACATGACCAGAATGCTTTTTGATGTTTCACAAAGATCTTTTAATATCATGGAAAATCAATGATAGCATGATGTTATAATTGTATAAGATCAATTTTAGAACTAGGAACAAAGTTAGTGGACATATACAACCATACCAGCATGAAAACTTAAAATCAAAGCTTAGTTTTTTCTAAACAAAGCAACTACAAATCTTAAATTTTAACATAAGCTAAATACACAATTTATGGTATAATTTTAAAAATAATACTCCCTGGATAATAGAGGCAAACTAAACATTATATGGCATTCGTAATAATGCCCATATTTCCATTGGTTCAAGGTTGTCAACCATTCATATCTTCTAGGTTGATTAAAGCTTCGTGCTGATAACGTTTTACGAAACTTAGCTCAAAGTAATAATATAAAACAAGAAGATAGACAACAATGTAGAGAGAAAGAGAGAAGAGAATCTATTTCTTCCATGTATTCAAGTGTGTACAATGTGGTGTCCAAACCCTCTATTTATAGGATGACATTGAGGTATACAAAGGGATATCATAAACATGGTATTAATTATTGAGATCACGGGGAAAGATCATGGGGAGGTTATGGAGGTGTGGGAGTTACAACTATAATGGTGAGAAGTAGTGGGAGTTATCTACTTAATGGAGAAGAGTAGTGGGAGTAACTTCTTTAGGAGTTATAGACTTCCACTACAAGATAATATTTCATAACAGGATTATATTTTTTTGGTCAACCTTTAGTTTTTAAATTTTAAGCTTTGTCCAGAAATATCCGCCGGAGTACGGGAAGAATGCAACTAGGAGCATATGGTAAAAATGGCCTGTGGTAGCCACTAAATAAGGTGGTATTTATTTTTTATCCACCAATTCTAATGCTGAGCAAAAATAACCACTACTCTATTAAAATTAATATGAAAAGATATTTTTACCCTTTCTTCTATTTCTTTTATTCCCAAACCCTTCCTTTATACGCTTCAGAGCCACAATATCAGAGCCAAAATTTCAGAGGCAAAATTTCGCTCCCTCAGTATCAGTATCGTTCCTTGCATGGGAATCATTGTTCGATTTTGTTCCTGCCCAGTGATTCTCTGCTGTAGTTTGTTGCACTTAATCTCTTCTCCTTTGTCATCTTCTCTGCATCGAACCAGCGAACTAGTATGTTTTTTATTTTGCCTTTATGCATTTTTCTTTTTGTGTAACACTCCTCAAATTTATAAAAATTTCAAGATACGCTAATTATAGAACTAAATTATTATTATTACTATTATTTTTATCTTGCCTATAGTGAAATATATACATATATATATGGCTAAATACATAGACAACCCATTAAACTTGGCCCAATTTTTTATTTTGTCGCTTTAACTCAGCTTTGTTCCATTTTGGCCCTCCAACCCCATTTCTTTTATTCCACTTTGACACAAAAGCTGACTAGACTCCATGTGTGATTTGCCTCACCCTTGTAGGCGTGTGAGAGCCATTTTTAAGCCAAATTTCATACTCCCAACGTAGAGGCGGATCCAGAATTTAAATCCTATGATTCAATTTTAATGTTTTTAACATTGAACCCATTATATTTTTAAAGTTATGGGTTTACATCTATTTTTTTTTTACAATTTTAATGAATTTTTACATACAAATTTTTACTCCGCGTCGAAAGTTATNAAGTACGAAAAATTCTAGAAGCCCCTATCCTGCAACCTTGATACTAGACCTCCAGACTTTCCTATCAAGGGCCATGTCCTCGAAAATCCGCATTCTAGCCAGATTATTGAAAGATATAATGCAAAAATAACCTAATCAACTACAAAAGACAAATTTTTACAGTAGTAACAAACACAAAAGATAAGGAGTCCAGGCATTTACAAGTTCATTCACTTTCAGGGAAGAGTTGAACCAGGGTGGAAAAAATACTAAAGAGATACTAAGAAGGGGTAAAAGATAGCAGAATAAGATGAACTTGAATAAATATACTTTATGATCAATACTCAAAAACAATTATTGTTTCTAAAGGGTTAAAAAAGCAAGAAAATGCCCTAGAATTATTGATACCCAAGAATCTGCAAATGCTTTGTGATGTGTAAAAATTTCCAGTGTCAAAACTCCAGCAGTTTGCTGTTAATATCTTTCTTTTTGTCTAGTTTCAACTACTACATCTGCTATTAATCACACTAGGATCGAAGGCGTATTTGAAGATGACCAAATTTTGCTGCTCCAGGCGAAGAACCTTCAAACACGTATGGCAAGAATCCAGTGGCAGATTTGTATCTTTGCTGAATCTGCAGATAGAAAGACAACAATTAAAAGAGGGATGCTATTCCTTGTATTGTTTACAAGAAGAGTATATATCTGTAATTGTATAACAATAAAGCTGTAGAAAGGTACCTCAATAAGTTGTTCATTGCTTCTTAAACAGTTCCTCCCGATAACACAAACTGTTCCACCAGAGCCTCCACCGGTAATCTTTGCCCCAAACAAAGTCCCACCTTCGAATTTTGATGATTTGGAGTGCTGCATTTCTTGTACCAAGCTAACCAGCCTATCTGTACCATTTGACCCAAGCCCACAAGCACTATAACTGAAATGACACTGCATTAAGAGAAACACTTGATCAGAAAATCTCTGTAGAGGTATTCCGATTGAGAGAACAATTTGCAAAGAATCCACTCCAAAACATGAAGCATAGCATATACCTGATACATTAACTCTCCAAGAGCAGATAATTGATCATTGGAAGGTGCAGCTGATAATAATGCTTTAAAAGCCTGATAGCATTTGATACATACACATGTCAATCAGTTGTTCTCATGATGAATATGAACAATCTAATAACAGGAGATAAAAAAAGCTAATCTGATGTAAAGGACCAGAAACCTTCTTATTCAGATGAAAATGATTTTAAAAGGAAATTCAAATTATGGACCTTGACTCGGAAGTTCTCATAGACGGGATGCCTAGTTGGTGCTCTCACAGCATAATTGCGCTCCTTATCAATTGTCGTTACAGAATCATCATGATCGAGATACTTCTCCACAAATTCCTGGCCAGATAAAGATTCCGGAAGTCTAGTTGCATAAGACGCCTCATATCTGAAATTAGAATATATGTTAAACATAGTTAGTAAAAAAAGAAGGAGAATAAAAGCCAGAAATACAAACTACATATGCATAACAAACCTATGAGGTGAGAGGTTGCACAGGTAATCCAGAGACGCTTCCATTTCAAGTAAATCCTTGCTATCCTCATCAGCTTCATCAGGGTTGAACCCGTTGATTTGTTGGGCAGATGAAATGTTTGACAAGGAAGAGCGTAACTCCACCGACGCAGCGGACTTTATTATCTTCCTCCCCATAAAGGCACCAACTCTCACAGATTTGTAGTCTGAACCACCAACACTGCAGCAAACTCTCATAAGTACTGGAAGGAAAGAATGTAGAACATAAGGCCAAAACATACATCCTAATTTGGTAGAAAAAAGTTATTCATTAGGCGGAGAAAATGGACTGCGATCCAGCTTAAGTGGTGGGAAAGCGTGATTTTAGTTTTAGACCTCCTGGCGGACACTGCAGTCGGCGTTTTTCAATCTTGAAAGATACATGGTAAACTTGAAAAAACAGTTGGACCAATTGTGAACTGAACCAACATTTGGATATAATTTTGTTCTTGCTCCAAACTTGAGAAAAAGCAAAAGTATTCTCGATCAACTCAATGAAAAACATTCTTGAATTCGTCTATTTCAGAACTTTCTCCATTAAATAAGTTCCACCAAATTTTTTAAATATGGCATGAACTGACTGTAATCTTCACGTTAGATTGCAAACAAATTTGATGGAGATAAGAGACGGTTAAAGGGAAATACTCAGTGGGAAGTTTTACCTGTGTCGTATTCCAGAATCAATTCCCCAAAATTGGATGGTGGGTGGTATGTCAACAAGTCCTAGCACCTCAGCGGGCTAAAACAAAAAGTGAGTGCTAATTCTGATATCGCGGTTGGTCCCAGTAACTATGTAATGCTTGGCATAAAAATTTGCTGCATACCTGACACACCATTGCGAGAAGCTTGTCGGCCTCCCCACATGTTGAAGCCATCTGATCCATCACACCACAAGGAGCTCCAACAACATGATTCTCCACCTATTGAGGAGAATAAAGCTTGAGAAAGGAAGGGAGGTTTTACCAATCCAATAATCAGAACGAAAAATTTGGAAGAACAGAATGAGGTAAGTATAAACACAACGTGCCTTTTGGCAAAGGAGAGCCAGATGTCGGGGGTCAATGTTCAATCCTGCAAAATGGAATTTTTTTTTTACAATTCAGTATACATTTAACATAAAAAGGAAAACCAGAGTGTGTTCACTTCTTCCAACTTAAATCAGCTAGATCTTTCAAAGTTGGGATCTTTTACACAAATTTGGGAAGCGGAATAATGGACTGCAAGAATTTTGCTAACTGCCCACGCATTGTTCAAATTTAGCATCAATCTAAACAACTTTGCATATAGGCATGTGAAACAAAATGGATAAAAGTTGTAGGAGACAGAGATCATCAAATTCCCAAAGTGACTACTGAAAAATCATAAAGGACGTGACAGACAATTAAGTGAATTTGAGATAATGGTGTAGTTTGTGGATACAAATGCAGAATCATTATAAAGGAAATATTTGTTGTTGTGGTGGAGCAGGGTATTCTGCAGATAAATGTAGTACCATGAGCAGCAGCAACAGCAGTCATACTGGCAACTTCTATAGCAGCAGAAGATGATACACCTTTGCCCTCCGGAACACCAGAACTTACCTGTGCTAACAGGTAATTGATATTTCAAAAAACTTATTTAGTTAGATGAACCAAAAAAGACAGGAAAGAGGCTAGTAAAGCTGTATGAAAAGACCTTATTAATTTATGTCTGACATGAATGGAAGCGTTAAGATAACCACAGAAGCCTAAAGAAATGTTACAACAGAAAAGGTAATTTTTACATCCATTTAACTTGTGACTGGAACAGAAAATGGCCTGATTCAGAAAGTTTGTTAATGCTGATGGAATGAAGTATCACATGTCTGTAAACTGATTACAGTAACTTTAATTTGGAAAGTAATTTTGCTCCGTACAAAATAGTCACCCTATCTAGATGTAAGGAATTAGCTTCACATTTGGCCATTCTTATTTTATTTACAAATCCTAGTGGCCTACATCATACAATGAATTTCTAAAAACAGCTCATCAGAAGACAGTAACCATTTCCTTTTTCATCACTGTAAACATGCTTCATAGAACAACTGGTGCACCTTCTTAGTTTCATTCAAATAGATCACTGCAATCTGTAGAAGACTTAAAATAAAAATTTGCAGAAGCTATGAACACCTGAAAGGCTTACCAGAATGCTAATACTATCCTCAAAACGGATGCCTAATTCAGTCATCAGTACCAGAATCGTCCCAGCAACATATGCTGCCCACCTACATGGATGCTTCATATTTACAAACTGGTAGCATCTTATTAAAAGCGAAAGAATGAAAATACAAGAGTTCACTTGCTTCTGGGCTGGGTCTCGGGCAAAATAATTGTATGCTTTCTCATATGTAATTGGCTGCCCATCCTCCACAAAATCAGAAAGATCCATATCAAAAGTTGGTCCACGATTACCTAATTCTGAGCCAAATGATACCTGGATTTGGATTCATCAACAGTAAGTCACAAACTTTCATGAGCAAAATAGACAATTAGATGTTGTAGCAGGCAAATGGTGTCAAAAGTACCACAAAAGAAGTTAAGATGCTAGCAAGCTAAGAAAATTTGTTTGCTCGAATTTTCGTCGCAGATAGTTTCTTTTATAAGGTAATATTTTATTAATAAAGGTACCAAGATGGTACAAATACAACGGGCCAGCAACTAACACAAACAGATCTCCTGACTCCTCTAGAAAATCCATATAGTGTTCCAAATTTTCCATAACATTTCTTGTGTACCAGAAATACAGGTTCAAAACAGTTTCACATTTGGGAGCATTACCCTTCTAACTCCATACATATTTAGAAAGAGCTCCTACCATTGACTTGCCACTTGCAATGAAACAAGAGATGATCAACAGTTTCTAAATCTTCTTCACATATATAATATCTGTTACTTAGAATAATTCCTCTCTTTTGCAACTGAGTGAAACAAGCTTCCCTTGCTTCCCGGATATGTACGTTAATGAACAGAAACCTTTTGACTTCCCAAATGCGTATTTAAGTTACACCCATTCATATACCTCCTCATTTTCGCTCAGAGCATCAAAAAAGGACAAAAGGAAAGAAAAAAGAACAAAAGAGTGATAATTTCAAGTTATCGAATGAAAAGAAACTAGATAGACAATGCTTCTTGCACGAGTAATAGAGACACTAACAGTTGGCTTGAGGATATTCATGCATTAATGTTACATGGATAAACATCCGAAATTTGAACGTTATTCTACTAAAGAGAAAGATAATGCTGGGGAAAACAGGTAAGTAGCTCAACATCAGCAATGTGGAAACCACACATAACTCTAATATGGAGATTTCAACAAACTTCATACAATGTGATGTATCATTGGTGAAGAAATGTAATGCAGATATCAGACTATCAATATGGGAAGTTCTCCTTTGGCGAGGGGGCAAAAATGTTACAAGCACAGCAGCAATACTACTTCTATAACCTTAAAAATTGTAGTGCCTAAGAAGACATGAAACAGTGTCTGTTGAACTAAAATGACTTTGAAGAGAATGTATATATAAATCTTTCCCAACAACGTGAAGACAGCTAACTGTCACCATAAGAAATGAATGCACTAGAAACCATGGATCATGTGAAATTCACATTTGATCACATTTAGTGTTTGACCATTGAAAGTCACATTTCAGAATAACGTCTGGTTGCAAGATTCTACGTTTTCCTGGCATGTCAGGTGACTCGGGTAAAAAAACATGAGTTTAGTCTCAAGTTTGATGAACAAAACAATAGATAGAAGGACAAATAACCCCTAATCCTAGTGACATGCCTAGATAAACGTAAAATTCATATCTCTGCCATATGTTACCATCCTCTTTATTTTCCTTGATACAAACTTGTCTTACCTGTGTTGGATGTCCCGATGCGTGCCAAAAAGTGAAAGCAGTCAATGTAATAGTCTATGCCAGAGCTACCTAGAACATATCTTTAAATATGCCATATGTGAGAAACATATAGCATTACTCCAAAATATTTACACCAATTGCCAACTGATGAACATTTGTGAACACTGGCCTTACACTCATAGGGTGTCAAGAGATTGGCGGGCATAAAGCATAGAAATTACCAATTTAATATCATGCATAAATGAAAAGTATCTCATCATGGCCGAAACATGAAAACTATTTTCCAACTTAAACAAATTGCTGCCTCCTGATGGCAGAGCTATGTTTTTGCAATTATTTAATAGACCATTGTCTAGCAGTCGCAGCCACAGCATTTAAAACAATCAATTAAGGAATTCGGATGGTTATATTTTCCTAATAATGCAATATATCTCATGCAGTGCAAATATCGAAAGATTCGATGATTCATACAATTTGAAGAACAGCAGTACGCCCGTCCTTGGGCTGCCTAGCCTGAGCATGTTTCCACAATTTTTGCTTGCTCGGATGATTTCTCTGGATTGCGACATGGCATGCCTCCCGGGTGGGCATCTATGGAAGAAAATGTTGACAACATATCGTTAATAGACAGCAATGATCTAACATGATGATGACGCCTAAGAAATACTTCCTATATTGAGTCACAGTTTATATGAGGAAAACACACTTTAACAGTGTCGAAAGGAACCAGAATGTTCTAGCTCAGGCAAACATCAATTATTTGAATATTTGACCACATTGAGCAAGAAAATACAATGCAGCTCACTAGTGAGGAAGTAGGTGATGATATTCAAGTATGAACGGGTAAAAGAGTTTGAGCTTTTATAGGAGGCAAGACATGCATTCAACAAGTCACAACATAAGACCAGGACAAATACTCCCCAAGCATAAACATGTAACAAGGAAAAAGGAACTTTACCTGTAGAACTAAACTACCAGAATAGTCAGCAATTCCTCCCATCACGTCCAATCTTCCCGGTGCTCTTGAAACAAAAATCTCTTCCTACATTACCAGATATTGTCATAATTCCCGTTCTCAAGACATGTAACAGCAAGAGAATCTAGAGGCTAGGCTCTCAATTCGAAATAACATGGTGATGCAGACCTCCATTAACAAACAAAAAAACAATGCTATCTCCCGTTCAAGGTTCTAACACATGTATAAGCTGGGCACATTTCCCAATAGACTAGCCTGAAATCTGGTAATTCTGTAAGTCTTCTCGAGTTTGATTGCACCTTTACACATAAGTACCGTTACAAGATAAATGGTTTCTGTGGTAAACGAATCAATATCACAAGTTGTGAAGACCTGCAATTCATATGGATGAACACTTGGAAAAATTTCCTTCAGCAGTTTTTCTCCCTTTCTCGTTGAGTTATTTCAAAATGTTAATCATGTGAAGATTTCCTTCTTATTAATCTTATATATTATTATCAGATTAATAAACCACATCCTGCGGAGAAACCTGTGAATCCATGAAGGGAAAAAGATTCTACACTGAATGAGTGAAGGAGATATACCTCCCAGTTGAACATTGCAGCAGCAGCCAGATGTTCGCGTGTTTGGAACTTGTTATTATTTTGAGGACTACATGAGGACTGTATTTCAGCCAAGCTCTTCAAGAAACCAAGTGTATCTGGGAGTCCTTGATGATCTCCATGAAGAATTGCAAAGTAATCATTTCTGCGAAGTAATAGGTGAATATTTGATAAGAAACGTGCCTAAAGGTGGCTGTAGGACATAACAGATTATATATAAAGACAAGAGGGTAGGAATTAAAGAATTTACTCTTTTGTAAGACTGCTATTATCGACAACTTCCTTATTTGGCAATTGAGTACGTGAACTAAGTTCATTTTGTGCAAGCGAATACCATGCAGGGATAGCTATATCTTTCCCTATAATCCTTTGAAGCTGATAGCCAAGGACTATAGCGTCTCCCAGCCTCCGCGCTCCACTAAGCTGAAATGAAAGTTACATATACAAGTTATCAGTAAAGCAAATCATATTGTTATGCAGTTTTGGTGGAGTATCCTGTTTATATCCAATAAGAAGACCTAACATCAGTTCGCTGTTATGCATTTTCCAATCTCAATATTTTTCATATGTACCAAGTTGCTAAATATCATATGATAGAGTTGATTTTACTTAGTAACATTAACGTAATTCTGTAAAGTTCAATAAATTATTATACAGCTGCAGGAGTTCATATATGCCAGAACAAGATACCCAACATCATCTTTTGATTTGGTAAACCCCACGCGCAAACCCCCCCTACCGGGAACCCAATAGTGGCTCTTTACTGTCTTTGCTCGTTTGGTGAGTCGAACCCAAACCTTATGGTCCGCTCGAACAAAAATTGATTGCGTGGTGGCGCCCAAAAGTTGAGCACATCTTAAGATAAAGATAGAAGAAGATGAATTTCGATGAATCTTACTCCATGTGAAGCGTGATATTGTCCCAAAGCTGTATCTTGTAGTAGTCTAGCAGCCACCTAAGATCCATGAGGCAATAGATGAAGAAGAATCAAATAACAAAATAATATTATTTCTTTAGAACCACAAAGATGAACAACTCCATTAGGAAAAAGGAAACTTTACTGGATAAGAATATACACTGGACTCGAAGAAATATGCCTTTTTTTTTTTTTTTTTAATCTTTTTCTTTGAAAAGTATGTTATTTTACTATTTGAATAGAATTCAGGTATAATCTATGCTTATGCAACTTCTAGGGACAATGCAAAAAGGCTACTATCCAGCTGTCTGCTCTGTATGTGCTTCCGAGAGACTTCAAGTGGAGATTTTCAAGCATTTTCCTGGGGACTTAGAAATCCTAGAGATGAAAACTGTGCAACGAACTAAGAGATCATAGCTGGTGACCCTTTAACAGCTATTAGGGTTTAAGACATGACACAAAAGAAGCAAAAGTTTTCTCAGAGAATATCTCTGCAAAGGGCTGCAATGTGAAACTTTTGCCTAACATCTTTTAAGTAACTTGATGGTGCCCAATGTATCTCCTGAATTACAAAGACTATGTTCTGCTGATCAAGAAACTAGCTCCTACCTTACATGCATATTCGAGCATAATCTGTCATTCAATATGTACAGTGCTTATTCCAACATGCCATTCATAATGTACAGTGCTTAAATAAACTAATAGACAAGCATATTCGAGCATAATCTGTATCTTTCAGGAAGTACATAATAATTCAACTTAGAGTACAAACATGGATGTCAGGTGCAGTGGTAATATTTGTTGTATAGTTAGTTCCCTTATATTCATCAGAAAACATATTGGAAAAACAAATTGAAAAAAACTAACAGAACGATGAGAGGTTATTTTCACACTTGACACATCAACTTTGATTTTTAGGTATCTCTCGTGAACTTGCCTTTCGCTTTTGAAGAGCGCTATCAAGCATATAGATAAATGTTTTTTTTATATCGTAAACCTTTGCGAACTTGCCTTTGGATTTTAAAGAGCACTATCAAGCATATAAATAAATGTTTTCTTTTTTTAATATGGTAAACCTCAGCTCCCCCAAACCCCTACCCAGGAGCTCGACAATGATTGTTTCCAGCTTCGCTGCATTGGTGACTCGAACCCCAGCTTACTTGGAGGTGGAGAATCCTTACCACTAGGCTATCTCTCTCTTGTTATTAAGTATAAAAAATGCAGCATTTATGAATCATCATCAACAGAAGTATCCAAGTAATGTTTTTTGAGTTATTTGACAATGATTTTAAATATGGCGCCTATCTGTTTTAGTGGTTATAAAGCTACACCATGAAATGGACAGAAATAAATACTCCCCGGTTTATGTTCATAGCAAGAACACTCAGATGCTTTTAGGGGACTGACATCCATCGTTGAAGAGTATGCTGGCACTGGTTTCTTCTAATAAAGTTTGTTTTTATTATATCCAGCTTTATGGAAGCTCGCTTGGTTGGTTTTTTATAACATGGGTTACTCAAGTGTTTTTCTATCAATATTTACTAACTATAGTCCAAAAAGAGCTGTTTTCATCACATGCCCTGTGTTTCGAGAATAATCATTCAGAAAGCAAAGGTACCTCGCCGCCATTGACTCCTCCATCATAGGATGGTTTCAGTGCAACAGCGCGTTGAATATAGGGAGCCCAGTGTCCAGTGAGCAAATCCCTCCTAATCATCTCTACACCAGCTTGGTAATGCTGTGTTGCATATTCACACATGAGCTTTATAATCGTATTTTGAGTAAATCAGAGGTATATCAATAACAAAGAAATAGCCAATGCCACGTACCTCAATCATATTCCTCAGAAACGGTTCCTCATTAAAATAATCTCTGCGTACAAAGACAAGCGGCACCTTGTATGCCAAGGCTTCACTTGTTGTGCCATATCCGATTTTACCTGAAAGAAAGTACATGCTTGATTTTAAGTATAGTCATACTCTGAGAATAATGTTTTCAATCTTATAGAGCTTTAAGATACCGCACCAAGCATGACGTCTGAGGCTGTAATAGCATCAGGAGTGTAAAAGTCTTTAGGGAGTTTTACAAAGTTGGAAGGCACCTCCTGATCTTCAGAAGCACCACAGACCTTTACCAGCAACAAAGGCCATATTTTTGCGTGAAGCACTAGCAGATGTCAAATGCAACTAGAATGAGCAAAGTAGAAATTGAACAGAAGATTACAAAACTAACCAAGCATATCCATCCTTCAGGTAGATATTCCTTTTTCAGCTTCCATCCAGCAGGCTGCAAGTTAAAATGTATATAAAGTTGTTATTAAGTGCACAAGAAAAATCATGTGACATCTACTAAAAATACCTTTATATGTTACTGAACCTCCAGGTGCATTTTTCTCAATAGAAACACCTTATATTCCACTCACTTATTCCCATAATCAAATGCTAGATATATTAATTAGACTAGACCACCACCTCTTGATCACGAAATGACAGCACGACATAATGTGAAATCTATAATTCAAAGGTCTCAAAACCAATCTTCCAAGTATTCACTGATAGAAAAATAGAACTTGAGTTGTTACTCAACAAAAAAAGAAAATTAACAAAAAAAATAAAGCTTGAGTTGCTAGGTTGAGAAATTTGAGGTGAGTAGTCTCTGGCAAGAAAATATATCAAATGAAATTTAGCAGTACATCTTGAAAATGTGGCATCTACCTGTCCACCAAAGTTATAAATAAGGACTTTTTGGCTGTCTAGAATTCCAAGCTCTTTCCGAACCTGTATCACATTAAAATATTAATCACTTGAAAAATCAGAACATGTCAGAAGGATGACTTAGGGTTGTCAGTCACCTGTTCTCGAGTTTTGTGTAACCTTCTCACGACAAGGGGAACATCAATTACATCACGGAAAGCAGGCACTGCAAGGAATGTAGTTTTTTGTAAACAATCAAAATACCTCTATGAGAAATGGAAAATAAAACCCCAAAATTAGTATGTTGAGAACAGCACATCTAGTTACAATGTTGAATATTGACTCCTAAAACCAAAACAGAGCTGAAATGAGAAAAGAAACATGGTAAAATCAAGCTGAATCAAATATGAGACATGGAAATTACATACTTGGGCAATATCCTGGCAGACGAATTACAAACTCACAGTGAGAATAATCCTCTGCTATCTGGAATATAATCATTGATCGGATCACATTGATGTTGGATTTCCATATGGCAATCAGATCAAAGAAAGAGTTAGAAGTAAGACATGAGAATATGTACCAATATGAATATCACCCACAGTAAGGTACACACACAGAAATAGAAGAATGATTGGCTTCTTTCGAGCAGGATATTAAGGCAGGGAATGTTTAAATATGATAAACTCAAAGTGAGTACAGTTCCATAGAATAAAAGGTTTGGGGCATCTCAAACAAATCAAATTCAACTCCTTAGTAAAATTCCATCATTAGCAGACGCAGTCCATAGCAGGTCTTGATAAAATTTAATAAGTATTCCCTCCATCCCAATTTATATGATTGTCTTTCAATTTCGGGCTTCACACCATTCCAAAAACAATAGTATATACAACCTTCACAATTCTTAGTTCATATCTATTTCTCCCTTGTCAGACGCCTAAAACATGGCATACCATGGATGTAAAGACAATGTAAACATCAAAATCAATTTGAAATGAGCAAAGAAGTGGAACATATGATTCTAAGATGTCAGGGAGATCAATGTGAGAATGAGAAATAATACATTAGCTTAAAGAAATTTACAATTTTGAATAAAAACATCACAAGATGTTGACCCCGTAAATGGATACATATATAGTGGCTTCATCTCCTACTTGACTGTTTTGATGGAATTTTTGAAATCAAAAATTAACTTTCGGAGTATTTTGGGTGGAAATGAAAAGGACGAACCAATTTGTGGAATATATATATTGAAGGTTAGTAATCACCTGCCAAATTATTGATCGGTTGTGATATCCAGCAGCCATGACATAGTCTGCGTAGATGAAATCCCAACTGCCAAAGTTTTGAGCAATGGAGAGCTAAGCAAATTAACATCTTCCCATCTGTTTATATGATGGTAATTTTGCATTTTCAAACAATATGATAATCTCATGTATCCTAGACGATAAAGGAAATTCTAAAGGACGATGAAACAGTATTCTTTTTTTCACCTTTCAAAATAACAGACAACAAAATGCAGAAGACCCTATAATATGTGGTACTCCAATTTCCTAAAGTAATGACCGATGAGCTCATAAAAGGAGAAAGTAGATTCAGTTACCCATTTTACAGAGAGGTCCTGGTGTTGATTACTTAACTATTGGAATTTATCACAACCACACTATAAAGTCACCTAACATTTTAATCCAAAGATGAAACTGGAGAGTTGAAAAGACAAGAAAATACGGGCCAATAATGAACTGGTCGTCAAAAAAGAAGGAATCACTTAAAGTTTGTTAAGTTGGTGACACTAAAATAATCGTCAGTGAAAAAGATGATAATGTGATATCAGAATCTTAATGCAGCACATTCTTCAAGACGCTACTAAAAGCACATTTAGTCATCATTTCCTACCCAAACATCAATTGCAAAAGAGCAACATGCTCGTACTCCTGTTCTCTCTCTCTCAGAGTTACACATGCTATGTAGCAGATGGACTCATAGCAGGAACGAGAACTCTAAAATTTTGGTAGACATGAGTACGAGCTGGACAATAATTTATTGCACATATAACATATACAACCTTTTATATCTCAAATGATGAACAAGGTGAAAAATTGAAAATATTCATAAATGTCTACAGACGAAACAAGTGACTGCTACTTAAAAAGCCTCAAAATCACCTCTTTTGGCCTCAAACTGACATAGTTTAACTTCTATGAAGTCTATTTGATAAAAATGTCTTTATTAACCACAAATACTCTATGCTTGATGCACACCATTAAGCAAAGACATCCACACAGTCCCACCATCCATGTGATAGTTAAGTATATAACACAAGGGATAAAATCATAAAACCTAAACTCAACATCATGAGTGAACATCAATTTTCTGTGTTACCTGAAGTTTGTGCAACAAACTGCACGAATTCCAGCATCGGTGGCTGCTCGGCATGCAACAGGAACTACATCTGAGACCTACTAGTGAAAAATAATAACTTTAGGCACTTCAGTAGAATTATATCTAGCAAGAACTTATAGCCTTATTAACTGGACAACACACAAATGCAAAGCAGTTGTTTTCTTTATTTATTTATTTAGGAAGCATAAGTCTTGTAGAAGGCCTTCTACTCATGTTGGACAGCTGGGCAAAGGTGTCTATTGCATATTTGAAATTCATTCAGCTTTAACCACGGGAATCTTGTCCTCTGCATCCTGGGCACTCAAAGTGCCCACATATTTAGCATTTTTATAAGGTTAAAAACTTTAAATTGATAAGAAGAAGAAGAGGAAATAGAAGAAGCACAGGAAAAAGAACAAGGGAAGAAGTGAATCACAGATGATTCCATAAATACACCACACCGTATTACAATTGAAAATATTAAAGATACTGCTATTTAAATTAGCATATAATTACAATTGGATTTAAGTCGTTACATAATTGACAGAAAATATATACAGCAGAAATGTCATCCTTAGTGTCCTGATAAATTTGCATCCCACATATTTGGGAACAGCCAACAAAATGAATTGTGTACAAGACACTATCTCGTCCGAGTGCACATGCTGTGCAATGCAGCAAAATATATTTAACCCTTTAGCTATAGACAGACAATTTCCTCTTCAGTTTACATTTCTTGAAGTCAAAGGAACTTTGCTGCCTATGTTGGTTTCACTTCTTAATATTACGTTTCTGGGATATATCCACTCAGATAAAATAACATTAAGGTTTCTAAAATGTTTTACATCTTTTGATAGACAAAAGAATTCACCAACTATATTTAGTAACTCTAAAGATCCCACTTTATTAGATTTCCCCTCAAATCAGAATCGAGACTCTTCTTATTATGCAAGTTCAGCCCCTACCGGTGCTGCTTTCTCTCTGTTCGTGATTTATCTGCATTTTCCAATCCTACTTACAGTTCAAACAATGATATCTCCTCTCAAATATTATCTACCTTTCAGATTAATGAAAAACGGATATACTTTTGATAAAGAAAAATGCCATTTTAAATTAGACAAAATTCTTTTCGTTTGGGAAATTTTACTTTTCTCTAAAATTTATTTCTCTTTTAAGGTAGAAATATGTTTTTGGATTTTTATAATGATGTTTTCATGTTTCTGCTTAATCCAACTGGTCAGTGTATGTACTTTAAGATTTATCAGATTTTAACAATTTGCTTTTTATCAGACATCTAAATGCATTTTTCTCCCTTCAGAAAATTTCACCAGCATGAAATGCCATATGCTTTCACTCTTTAAGACAGTACAATACCAAGTAGTACTTCTGGATAAAGGAGAAATAGATCTTAGCTAGCTTGTACTAATAATACAGCAGTGATTGGGTTTTAAAACTAGCAGTACAAAAGAAGAGCAGATGCTGCCATTAGGATCATATTACCACTAAGTCAGCCTTGATAGATTTCAACCATTCAACTTCCGCGGCCAAGATTGAATCCCTGGGCAGTACGGCTGTCTGGATATACTGGATAAAAATAAGCACAAGTGGCACTTTCTATCAAAATGGCTGATATGAATAGAAATCGGATAGTTAAGTAATTGCTGCAATTTTGCCTCATCATAGACTATGTGGCCCACCTTTTCCAGTGAAGCAAGACGGTCAACTGTCAAAGCATCCGCTTGAACTGCTCCACAGTCCAACAGAACCTGAAACACTAACATCTCATCCTTAGAAAAACTCGGGGACCTGTACTAAGCTTTGATGATATGTCAAGAGTGTTAGTGCTCAAACTTTGTAGTTTGGCGGAAAATGTTAAAGCACATTCTTTCCCTTGCCAGTGGAGATTGAGATCAATCAAGTAACAGAACAAAAAATATTCCAGCTTTCACACCTTGAATAACTATACATCCATTTGCTGAATAATTATACATCCATTTGTCCTTTTTCGTCTAGAAAACTTGAAAAGCTGAGATCATCAAGCTTAAACTAATTCATCCTTTCACATAATGTAATTGGAAAGGGAAATTTTGTTCTGCTTCTCCACAGGATTAAAACACCAATAGTCCCTACTCACTGCAGCTTTATGTTGATTATTTCAAATCAGACAGCAAAGGATGGAATCATGCATTACTAGCATACCAATAAAGTTGATTTCATAGAGATCAAGCAGTTCTAATCTCCCAACTCGCAAGAACCAAAAACATCCAGTTGCCGCATGCAACACTCAGTATCTTAACCTGACTAACCTTTACAGAAAATTATCAAAAAGGACTAACCTTACGGATAAAAAGTCGAGGCAATTGTATCTCAGTAGTATAAACATAGTCAGGAGCACCAGTAACCACGTGAACTTCATGTCCTGCTTGAATTAGATGACGGACAACCTTGCATTACAAAATTTGAGATTAGGGAGTATTGGTAAACAAAACAAGTTAGTGCTAACAAATTAATGATCATTGTGGGCAAGCTTCCAGAGTTCCACAAAATAAACCTAAAGGAGGTGGGTTTTTTTCCATAACCTAAATGTGATGGTATAACAAAGCAAAGAAAATAGCAGAAGTGGCCACTCCTTCTTATGTCATCTAGTCCTATCACGTTATGCAGGTACCCTTTTGTCCTTAGTGCATCAAAATGATCTCAATGTTAGTTAACTAAATTACATAAGCAAAAGAGAAAGAGACTTTCCTGAAGCTGAGACATTAACTAGCAAGCAGGAAATAGACCTATTCAATCATGACACAAGCTTTCTTTGGTGGCTAGGTTTGCAAAGTCAGTTCTAACTTCTATCAGAGTGGCATAACATGGTGAAACTTTTCAATAGTGCTTTTAGTAATGTTACTCAAAAAGATCTAACTGCGTGGGGCAGATAAACTATCAGCAACAAACGAACACAATCCATAATGATCTATTGCACTGTTGCATTGTTCAACTTTGGCACTAAGGGACTAATATACAAGATGATATCAGAGGATTGGGGAGTGCTAGCCCAAATAAAGAGGCCCCTGGCAAAAATATGCTTGAGGAAGAAGAGCCTGTACAAGATGATACGAAGAGTTGAGGCTAAATCCTTCATGGTAAAATCCTACTACGTGGGGTTGTCCGAAGGAACAGTTAAAAATGAGGCATACAAAATGGTCTATAGCACCAAGTCACTAAGGAATGAAGGTTACATTGCTTAGTGTATGGTGCAAGATGCCATCTTAACATTTAGGCCAAATACTTGTACCAAGATTCCCTGAAAATAAAGGAAGGAATTTTGTCTTCAATTACTTTTGAGAAGATCATCTAAATTCACATATATGATCTGACTTTGCAGTACCATAGTGTAAATTTAGTCCTAAAATTGGATTTGATCACAATATCCACGTAAACCCAACTTGCTTGGAATTGAGGCGTAATATTTGTTGTCATTGTATCCAAATAATCGCCCCAACACATTCAGTTTATTCACATTTCTCATACTCTATCGCTCCAATTACCTTACCAGAAACCAATGGGTTTTCTTTTTAAGCATGCTACTCATATACAATGTTCACAAATCGCAAACGAAATGTATAAACTCATGCCAGCACATTGAACAAATTAAAACAAATTAAGAGGAACAAAACTGGATCAATCAATTAGAACACATTATCAGTTGTTGCTAATTCCAGCATTACTAAATATAGTACAAAAGTTCCAATGCAGTTCAAAACGTAAACGTAACAAATTGAACAATAGAAAAAGAACGTACCTCAACAACACGGGTGGCATGGCCAAATCCATGACCAGTAACATAATAAGCAAAAACAAGTGACTTCTTCTCTGATCCCACCATTCTTGAACAAAATCCCCTTTTTTTCTTCAATAATTACCAAAAAATTAATGTTCCCAAGTAGATTTAAATTGGATCAAGTGAATGCACACTAAAAAACCTAGAAAAAATCGTGAAGGATAAAATCAGATCGAACGAGATTTTTGGGCCAAATGTTTATCTGATCTCAATAATTATATACATAGTATACAACTGAATGCTGATGTATGTGTAATGTAAATGTATTTTGGATTATTAGATAATAGAGTAACAAAATCGATAAATCCAAATATCTGTTAGTAGGTATTTAATGTGAATTAGTTAGAAAGAAAAGGAGAAATATTTATATGATGAACATAAATAGTACATCGAAAATAGTGAGGGCGGGAGAGTGTGGGACTCTTCTGATTTTGGTTGTTGGAACTACTACAAATTACTGACTTTTCCATGTGTATTTTTATGTTTTTTTTTCCTTCGAATTTTGCCCTTAAATTCGTATTTTATTCCTTTTGAGTCCTTTAAGTCAATGCTGGATTTTTTACGAAACTTAGCTCAAAGTAATAATATAAAACAAGAAGATAGACAACAATGTAGAGAGAAAGAGAGAAGAGAATCTATTTCTTCCATGTATTCAAGTGTGTACAATGTGGTGTCCAAACCCTCTATTTATAGGATGACATTGAGGTATACAAAGGGATATCATAAACATGGTATTAATTATTGAGATCACGGGGAAAGATCATGGGGAGGTTATGGAGGTGTGGGAGTTACAACTATAATGGTGAGAAGTAGTGAGAGTTATCTACTTAATGGAGAAGAGTAGTGGGAGTAACTTCTTTAGGAGTTATAGACTTCCACTACAAGATAATATTTCATAACACTCCTCCTTGGATGTCTATAGACAATGTGCCTCATTAAAACCTTACTAAGAAAAAACCTTGTGGGAAAAAATCTTAGTGAAGGAAAAAGAGTACACATATCTTGTAATACCATTATTTGCTGCCTCATTAAAAACCTTGCAAGGAAAACCCATTGGGATAAAACATTAGCTAAGGGAAAAAGAGTACAGCGCGTATTTGCCTCCCCCTGATGAAAACATCACGAATTCCAATCTTGTATAATAACTTCTCTGATATTGAGATCCGCAATGTCTTGTGAAGAAGTTTGTCAAATTATCACTTGAACAAACCTGTTGAAGAACTTTGGTGAATGTGCTTTATTTTGTCTCCTTCGATAGTCCTTCTTTTAATTAATATAAGCAAACAACACTATCTTCAGTATTATTGGAATCTTCTCTTCAAAGTCAAGTCACACGTTTGTTGTGTGTTGAGCCCATTGCTTTATCAGTTGCTTATCTTGGCATGACTTGAATAAGTATCAACAATTAAATGCCTTGTAATATGATAATATGGCAGTACTCTCACAGGCAAATAGAAAGTTTAAAGAACGAACTTCAGGAAAATGCCTGCATTTGCATAACCAACAAAATCTTGGCAATATTTGTTAGAATAAACAAATCTACATCAAGTATTCCTTTTGAAATATAATACTAATTGTATTCCAATATCTCCACATTGAAATAAAACTATATCTTGCTAGAATATTGTTATACTCACGGTTCTAGCCAGATATATTAGTGCACCAACTGCACTAGACACAAAAATAAATCATGTACGCCATGATCGCTCTAATCTACATAAGGATTTGCCGAAGATTTATTTAATAAATTTCTTGGGAACCTTAATATGCTTCAGAACAATTTAAATTATTCAAGGATTTTCATTATATGCATATCAAATGTATTGTCAGGCCAAAATCTGAAATGACTCCATTCCCCACAGGAGAACATGTCTCCTAATACCAGGATATTTACGAAAATTTTGTGCCACAAGTCATCTTTAAGTCTATCAACTTGATTTTTCATTTCACTTTCAGGTGTGGAGACTATCCGTCCAACTTCACATTTTTCAGGTGAAGTCAATTTCATTGCATATTTTTCATTTGGCCAATCATTTATCTGTCCAAATTCCATGACAGATTTGAGCTCAAGATCCTCGTCAATATTAATAATATTGAGCGCTACATTATATTAACAACATCATCGATGATCATTTTACATCGGTTCCATCATCGCACAATAAAGACATAACTTATCGAGATCTCATTATTTTCAGGTACCTGAGCCTCTCCCATGAGGTCTTATAAAGTGTTATGTCATGGTGCTCTTATAAAGCACTTGCCTCCTTATTATGACCATCTTGAACATATGCTCCTCTCCTTCTTCAATGAGTTTTATCTTTGGAACCGATTAGTCTATTACGCTTCATGCGTTCCACAGACTATGTCCATCATGGACTTTATTCTATTTGGAATATTAACAGCTGAAATATGACATTTAGCTTTGGGTCATCAAATGCGTCTGACAATATTTTGGAAATGAATTATCACTTGAACTTCAAATTCACATTTTCTTGTACGAGGATCTAGGTATACTCATAATAATTCATTCCATGTATTACTTTTTTTCAGCTGCTCATTTTCTTCTCCTAATGTTGGGATCACCAACACAATTCCCAACTTTCTTTGGGAACCCATCTTTGTGCAATGTGACAGCACAATTAAATCATATAGCACATCCATATTTCTACATGGGAATATTTGGTTCCTGACCCTGAACCAATTGTGATGGGGAGAATTTATCATAACTTATTGGCTAGATGCGTACAAGTGCTGTTGTATATTAAATAATATACCTCATACCAAATTTCGATTTGGGAGTTTTATTCTCATAACCAATGGTTTAGCTTAATTGGAGGCATACAATTTCTGCTAAACCAACTTGGATTTAAACCAGCATTATCAAAATAAATTATCATAATATATATTCTGGAACTGTGCTCTAATAATTTGAGCAAACAACCTTGCAACTAGATGCATTTACTAACCTTCCACGGGTTACTAAATCGCATATTCCAGCTGTA